>NW_026682853.1:0-31541 GCF_029962835.1 Magnolia sinica | reverse complement strand
CTCCATCTTGGTGGGAGTCACCTTGTGAACAGCTTGGATTCATTATAAACATCAAGGTGGGGCCCTTGGCTAGCCAGGATAAACAATTTGAAACAGTTGGGGTACTTTCGTTTTCAATCATATCCAAAGAGAGGGCAACGGACCGGCAGATGGCATGGCCGGTGAAGGTAGCAACAGACAGTCACTTGCCATTCATCTCCTCGCAACATCTCTTCCTCTCCAAGTACGGGGACTGATCTTCCTAGACCGTCTTGGACTAGGAACTCTCAGAACTACAATGGGATAGTCGTTCCCCTGTTTTTTGGGTCCTTTTTCGGTACGTTTCTAATATGATAGGCGAGTCTCTCAATTTTATTGAGCTCTCCTGAAGCGATGTAAATTCCATGTGATTAATGAAATTGTGGCAACAGTCCACTTCTCTTTAAAAAAAAAAACATCAAGGTGGGCCTCAGGAAGGTTTGAATGGTGGGTGTTTCAATCCTCACTGTTTCTTGTAATGTAGCGCACTTGATTTTTGGATCTAACTCATTTTTGGGCTCAAGTCCCAACATGAGATGGGGATATTGATGGATGGATTGGATGTTAGACGAGCATTGAGATGGGCTCCACATGGCTCTTGGTTGGATGCACAATATTGCTTCCATACCTTGAGCACAACATGGCCCAAGCTCAATAGGGGCCACCATGATATATATGTTTGACAACTTGATTATAGTTGCATTTCCTTTCTCAACTAGCATTGAGGGGAAGGATTGCATGGAGTTGACTGTGGGGCCCACCACAATGTGTCTATGACATCTTACCTGTGCATCATGTACACCCCCCTCATGCTATTGCTATTTGCTAGGCCAAGATACTAAAAATCAGCCACACTGGAAGAAACAACGAAAAAAGTGATGCATAAAACCTATAAACCACAAGATGTGCCCTGCCTGACTTTTGAATTGGGCTGATTTTGGTTAGTCCCTTCCTCCTGATGGGTGCACCTTTTCAATGGGTTGGATTAGATATACACACCATAATGGGCCCCTACACAGCATCTTGAAAGTTTCAATGATGTGGCCTACTTGAGTCTTGGGTAAGGCTGACTTTTCACCTTAGGGTAGGAGAAGGAAGAATACCTGACAGAAGTGGTACTGGATATCATATAAGACAAGGTGGGCCCAACATAGCTCAACCATATTTATAATTATCTCTTGTATTTCTTCCAATCCAAAGAATAGTATTTTACATAGAAATTTCAGAGTCACAAACCCATTTGGTTTAGACAGGCTATATTTCACATAGAAATTCCATTACAGTCGCAAACCCATTTGCTTTAGGCTTTAGAGTAGCTCTATTTCACACCGGAAAATCTATATTCACAAACCCATTTGATTTAGAGTAGCTATATTTCAAATAAATAAAAAAACCATAGTCACAAACCCATTAGTATTAGAGATATTTCATAGACACAAACCCTTTTGGTTTAGAGAAGCTATGGACATGTGTGTCGTTATTACACAAAAAGAGGAGGTTACCCAAGGCAAGATGTGTTGGTATTACTCAAAATGGAGGTCTATAAAAGAAAAATGCCCATTTGAAATTGTTACATCGGATCTTTGCTAAATTCTCGTCCTAGATTTTTCTTTTCTTTTCTCCCTTCTCATAACAGAAATCATGGCTGATGGACGACCCTTTCCCTTTGACAAGTACGAAAATCTAAAGAAAAAATTAGATAAACAAAAGAAGTCAGGGACGAGGTTACAATTGATATGTGAGGAGACATTGGCTGGGGACAATGTGACTCGTTTGGCCGTAAAAGGTCATGCAGGCATTCAAAAATGTCTCAGTGGCTATGGTTCTAGTGGCTCAGTAGTTACAGTTAATTGCTATGGTGTGAATGGAGAGAAATGGAAATTGCAACTGAGGAAGGAGCAGAACGAGTACGCCTTCACATGGGATTTGGCCAATGAGATAAATAAAATCATAGACCAAGAAAGCAAAATACAAATATGGGGCTGCCCAGAGGCAAGTTGGGCGGACGGTGTCTGCTTCGTGTTTAGCTTCAACCTTTAGCGCATGAGAGTGATCGTGAAAGAAAGGCTGCGATCGTGCCACATGAACAAGTCCACGTGCGTGTGGCATAGGATAGATGGATAGATAAGTACCATTACACATATAATAAACATTGAGTCCTGGATACACATGCATGCATCTATAATATACCATGGCTTTTTTTTTCTTTTTCTTTTTTTTTTGTGATCTCTTCTTTTATTTTTTCTGATGACAGCGTTATATGAGCCCCACCATGATATATGTGTTTTATCCACGATGTTCATCTATTTTTCTAAATCATTTCAGGACATGATCCCAAAAACGAGACAGATCCAAATCTCAATTCAACTACACCATATATGAAAACAGTGGTGATTGAACGCCCACCGTTAAAAACTTCTTATGGCCCACCATAATATTTATTTGCCATCCAACCTGTTGATTAGGTCACATAGACCTGGATGAAGGGAAAGAAAAGAAAAAAAAAAACTGAGCTTCATTCAAAACTTCTGTGGCCCCTAAGAAGTTTTTAATGGTAGACGTTCAATCACCGCTGTTTCCTGTGGTGTGGTCCAGATGAGATTTGGATTTGTCTCATTTTTGGAATCATGCCCTAAAATGATACGGAAAAATGGATGGACAACATGGATAAAATACATATATCATGGTGAGGTACACACAGAAGCAATAAATTTTTGACACATCACTTAGAAGGTTTTTATTTGTTGGGTGTCCTCTCCCAACGGTTCCCGATGGCGTGGGCCACCTTAGTTTCTGATTATGCTGGTTGTTGGCCTCATTGACTAACGTAAAAGGGGTAGATCGGATGCACATATCAAAGTGGGCCCCACAGAGGTCATCTCTACTAGAACTTACCCTCTAGTTGATATTATATGATCATTTTCCTTGAAATAAACCAATAAAATGGACCCGACTCAATCTGTGGGTTGGACATGGACTGGGTTTTTAGGTCTGATAATCAACTGGGCTGGATCTGTCTGCATGTGCTAAATGTCCAATCAACTGGGCTGGACCCCACAGAGGTCATCTCTACTAGAACTTACCCTCTAGTCGTTGTGAAGGTTTGTTTCCTTGTGTAGTTTTTGGTTTCTTTCACGATATGCCCCCTTTTAAAGTCGTGGGGTGCCCGAATGTACAGGAGCTAATTATTAATGAAATGGAACCAGTTTTTTTGATTAAAAAAAAAAAATCGCCTAAACAAGTCTGATTTCTATTGTTGATGTGTTGAGTATTTCAGCAGTGGGCTATTCCCGATTTCCAGCCCAAGCTCAGTTCCTTATACCTACGGTTAGCTCGGACTTTGGGCTTTAGCTCATGGACTGTATCTGGACATGATTGGCCTGTCCCAGTCAGACCGCACGTGGTCCAAATGCTGAAACAAAAACGGGTGGTTTGCTTGTACATTTGGTTGCACTTTCGCAACCCCTCATCTGAACCACCTTCAACCAAACAAGTATTAGAAGCTAGAAATCAATTGGATTGGTTTTCTACGAGTGGACGAACAAAATCAGAATTAACTCCCTTTTGCATGAATTGCATCCAAATGGGCCCTCTTGAGTTCCTGATACTGCTGATTTTTGGGATATCCTATAACCTAGAAGGGACCCACCAAATGCATAGAGTGGATGTCCGATACACATCACAGTGGGGCCCACACAGCTCAAGCTCATAGAAAGCTCCCATGAGGTCGCCTTCGTGGCACCATTTCTAGTGCTATGAATTGGCCTGGATCCATGTCTGAATATATTCCAAAAATCCCAACAAATTCACCCATACCATTGGTAAAACACCATGTGAATCCGAATTAGATTCCCAGCATTTTGCCAAGATTTCAAAATTATCCGGTGGGACGTATTTGGATTCACATGGAATCCAATTCAACATTAAATATAAGGGTTGCCAAACATAGAGAAAACTCACATTTACCATCAATTCACACCAAATGCAGCCATCCAAAAGATATCTGGTTCATTGTTACAATTGATCTGCGAGAAGACAATGGCTCGAGCTGATGCGAGTAACTTCATTATAGATGATGATTTAGCCATGGCTGGTACCTGTAGTTGCTTGAGTGGTCCCAGTGATAAAATGATCTATGTTAATGGCTATGATCAGAGGGAAAGGAAATGGGAATTGTGTATGAGGAAGCAGCCCAACGGAGTGGAGTGGGCGGATAGGATAAAGGAAGTCATGACGCGACGCTTCTGATTTTATTGCTTTCACTTTTGCCATTGAAAGTATTGGAATTATCTGTTGTAGAAAAAAAGTGGTTGTAGGACTGCTCAGCTAACTCATATCCAACTAAGGCATGTCAACTCAGTTTCAGTCAGTACTTGACTCCAAGCAACCGAATCGAAAAGCCATGGTTGTAGATTAAGGGGACCTATTCTCAGTTTCCAGAGCACCACCGGCTTCAAATTATCCTAATTAGAAAATCGGAAAACCATTCATTTGGATTGCCAGATGCTGTTCTTGAGTGTGGATGCTTGTACTGGTTACCCGAAGGAAATACCTCTCCTGGATTTTATTGGCCAATTTGGATTTAGCCAATAAAAAGATCCAAACAAGATAAACCGTACATTCACCAATAAAAATGTGTGGCCCACTTAACAAGCCCATCTCATAAATTTCAGGCTAAACTGAGATGGTCAATGGAATTCACGGCACGCATTGGAAGCAACTACAGCAAACAAATAGTGGTTTTCTGATAATCCTATGCATCCAAGCACTCAATTCTACCAATCAAATACGGATCATTTGTTCTCTTTTTCTTTTTCTTTTTCACTACCCATTTCTTAGCTGTCCATTTTTTGCTTCTAAAGTGACAGCTAAGATAATCCAATCACTATTTTTGGGATTTTCCTAAAAATGGGCCAGAATGCACCCAAATGAAATTTCAATGAGATTTGTAATACGGATTTGTAATACACCTCAAAATGATAACAATAAGCATTTTGTAATACAGTTTATGTCACAATGAAATCAATAGCTATTTGAATCTGTACTCAAATTGCATGCTGCCAATTGGATGACCATTTTCACCAACCGAATTCCATCCTCTCTTGCATTTTGCTGTATTCAGCATTTGGCTGCAATCCTCGTAGAAGCCTTTGGATTTGCAGAAGATGGTCACATTCCAGAGGAAAAATCAGTGGTGCCAAGCTCGATGCAGAGCGGTTTTAGCCCAGGTTCATCCAACAAGCTAAATGCACAAAACCCATAGTAGGTATGGTAGAGGTCCGGCAGCTGATTTGGGAATTTACTGAAACCGCCGTACTGGTGCAGAAGAATCAATAGAATTAAAAGAGGAGCTCCAGAATGACATTAGTTACAATTGATGATCCGGGCTGATCCAATGGGTCCCACCATGGATTGACCACAGCCCAAAATCTCCAGGATGTGAAGATCCTGACCAATCTTTGGATCCTCGTTCCTATTAAATGTTTGCTGCATTTCTTAACTGTTTATGTCCCCATATAGGTTGGGGATCCAAGACACTGGTAGAAGGTTAGGATCATCCTGTCCAGGAGGTTTGGGGGGCTATTGTGGGGCACATCAGATCAATAGCCTGGATCCCAATTGTATAGCACGGGAGTCTGAGGATGCTATTCATATCCTTATGGATAGCATAAATATGGGAATGAAAACTCTCCATACGGCATGTACATGGTGTTCCAAACCATCCATTCACAGGCACAAGGACAAATGTCTTATGGACCAAAAAATAAAATAAAAAATTACAACAATAGGACAATAGTAATCAAGCTGACAGTTTTTTGTACAACATATGTTTCACAATTAGGTTGTCCGATTGGAGTGATTTTTGGTGTAGGATCCATTTATTGAGCCTTACGATGAATGGACGGTTCACCTCATCATACATGTACGCCACATATACGGTGTAAACCTTGGGAGGATTAAAATGGACTGCATCTACAATTAATAATAGAGCTATGACAGCAGAGAGAGAAGGTGAAGAACCATGTAATGGGGTCTGACAGGAAAGCAAAAAAGCACGCAGAGCATCCTTGTCAAAGAAGTGGTGAGCTCCTAAGATCTTCAAAACACCGCCGACCCTGAATGCCACATTGCCCTTTTTAAACATCACACCAAATGCAGCTGCAGACTCTTAGGGGCCTGTTTGGATTGATGGAATCCAAAGTGTAGATTTGGAAAGGAAAATGTCATATCTGAGGGAAACTGTGGATGAGGAAATCCATTGAAAAGAATCTAAAAAAGGTTGGTTGTTTTAATTTCCATCATGTTCAGAGAATTGTGGAATAGTCAATGGTCAAAAAGTAAAACCTGTTTCTCAAAAATTTTGTGGAAATGAGGACAATCGAGTTTTTTGGAGGAAAGGGAAAGACCCTTTTTTGAGGAAAACCTTGGAAAAGAAAATCGTATTCCACTGGTTACTTTCTTGTCACAATGGGTGGAAAATGACAGATCTACAGAAGACATTTTCTTTTATACAGTTACTTTTGGATTCCATCAATCCAAAAGAAGCCCTTAACTTCATGGCTATGTGGGCTTACCAAAATGCATAACATGTGTCACTAGGCTTGTTGGTTCGGCCTTGAAATCCACCATCAATTGTTTGCCTCTGTAGTAGGAAAAGGGAAGGGTGTAAACTTTCACATTCAAATGCTAACATCTGCAGAGGTTGTCACTGATATTAGAGTACAGAGGGCAGCAAAATGCACCCTGTCGAATTTGTATCGCAAGATCACAATATCCAACCATCTAATACATTTCAGAAATGACATCAGGTGCTTATTATGACACTTCAATCTTAAACCTGAAAGCACAATCCATGATGAGGAAATCTATGATGTTGATTGAGAATTTGCTTGGCCTGCATTTTGGTGATTGAAATCGTTCATATTGTGGGCCACATGGGGGATTGGAGATCCCTAAAGATGGCACTCCTCGTACAATTTGGGCCTCATTAAATGCGGACTATCGGTTGCAATCATCCATTTTCATGATGCAGAAGAATCCTGCAGCTACCTTAGGAATGGTGTATCACAAAAATATTGATATCACATACTGCTTTGAGACTGACAAAAGAAGAAGAAGAAGAAGAAGAAAAGAAAGAAAGAAAACAAAGGAGGAGAAGAAAAGACACCTCCAAGCTCCACTCCAGCAACGCTGGCACGTTGATGACAGAAGATGAAATGAATTTGGATAGACTATCATCTTTGATGAATCCCATCAACCGTAGAGCTGCAACCGCACAGTAAGTCGCACCACCTGTGTTGCTAAGACAGTTATAGATAGTAAGCTTTCAGACAGATGAGTTGACTTTTCCCACGATCACTCCCCCCCCCCCAAAAAAAAAAAAAAAAGATGTCAAGTTGGAAAGAAAGGGGTGTACTATTTTAGTCTATTTGATACTTTCTTTTAAAATGCATATGCCAAAGATGTGATTCTTCAGAAGCGCTCATCATTTTATTTGTTTAGGTTTTCCCAAAGTCATGATTTTATGACACAGACATCAGGAGGATTGCCTGAAAAACAAACAATCTGAACGAAGACCATACATTGTGACATCCAGATTGAAACCAGAAAAGCTGTAAATGGATCTATACACGAATAAAGACATTCCATCCCTCACTGACATAATCACAGCAGCAATTCAAATTGCTAAGTGTGTGTTTGGACTTAGGATAAGTGCCAAATTGTGCATCAGTGATAATTCCAGTGTGACAGTTGAAATAAAGGCGTGCTTCCAGAAATATATTAAGTGCATAACTGAATTCAGCATCAGACAGTATGAGTTTTAAAAATCAGCATGAATTGCCCTCAAGCTCCCTTGTAGGACAAGAAATAAGAGTGGTGGCAATTTGGGAAAATGGGCTTTCGGCCCAACGGGAGCTTAATAATTCCCCCACAGACCCTGAAATTTAAAGCAACCTCTTGCGGTTTTGGCCCCTCATACCTCAACAGAAGCTGATTCAAGCCCATGCTACAAAATTGTCAAAGCTTATCTTGACAGCGAAAGAAAATCCTCCTGTGTTAGTCATGGACACAAGGAAGAAATGGTCTATTTAAACTCAGTAGGAGAGTTCAGGAATTATCAAGTCAAAGTTAGACTGCCGCTAAGGAGCAACCTGACTTGTCCAGCAATGTCACACCAAATGGTGTTGGATTAACAGAATTGTTATATAAACACCATATAAAACCTGTAAATATGAATAGAAAAGAACTTCAAAAAAGAAAACATAGCCACAGAAGCTGCCAACGAGTTATTGCATCTTGAAAGTTACTTTTTTTTTTCTTTTTTTTTTTCTTTTTTGTTTTGGGATCACTATCAGGGAATGAACCCTGGATCGCTCACACACACTACACAGTCTCCACCAGCTCATCTAATGAGCAGGAGACATCTTCGAAGTTAGTTTATGTGTGGAACCAACATCTTTCCATTGATATCTTTATAAAACCATTCAGTTACCTTTCTCAAGCAATAAACATGGATATATATTCATGAAGCTGTGGATGGACCCACACAGTTTAATTAATGATGACCCATGTGGACCTATCACCTATTTATCTGCAAAAAGAGGTATGCTACAGCACTGCTTATGGGCCAAGATATAGCGTGTTTTTTGGGTTAAATCTAGCGGTCTTTTCTTTCTGTTTGAATCAGACAAGTCGGAAATTTCAAGGATAGGTTTTTAGATAATCAGGAGCTGAGATGATCCTAGAATCAAGGGCTGAGATTTATCCCCAGATTTTGTTTTATGTATATACACATTTTAATGGGATTCTTATTAGAGTGATTGATATTCTTTTTGCTGGAATCTTTTTTGAGAAGGGTTTTCTCTTTTTCCATAGCTGTGATTTCTTGAAGTTTATCCAAGAGGTACCCTCCTTATGGTGCTTCTCCATTAATCTCTTTTAGTGAATTTTGGATTGTTTTTCTCGAGTTTAAGGTGAATCAGATGACTCATCCGTACAACAGCCCCTTGTTTGCACCATATATGTACATAAATGAGCCTTGCCAATCCCACATGAGTGTAGAACCCAGCCATCATAACAGCAGCACATGTGCCAAGATGTACGAGATTGAAGCCATCCAACAGGTTGGTCCACTGTGTAGATGACCTGGCCAAAAAATCAGGCTGCTCCACTCATTAGGTCAATTACAATGCAAAAAACAAATGGACGGTTAAAAAACAAAATCAGCCAAGTTTCCTTAGTCATATTTTGTATAACGTCGCCACCTGATGAGTGGACATGCCTAATTTTTGGGACAGAACATCTACAAGCTGGAACCAACCAATTATTGCATTAAAAACCAATATTTGAAACATGTACGACAACCAAGTTCTGCACTAAAAAAGCAATAGTTGAAATATGCAAGTCGCAAGATAATATGGACTTTGCAGTATCTACTTACCATGAGATTCTGAGCCCGGAACTAAGCCAAAACCACCATCATATGACTGCAAATGACAGCTGGAATATTTAGTGTAGATGCATGACAAACCCAACATCTTTGAAAGGCATTTTATCAGGAAAAATGGTGGCAGCATAGAGCGGAAAAATCACAAAAGGAGCACTAGCCACAGACCTGGCAATTGAGTATATATTCCTTGGCTTTCTTTCTGTCCATTCCACTCCAATTATTTAACATAGAACAGATGGCAGCTGAAACATCGATGGAGCCTAATGACATTTGGGAGAAGTATATCTCATATGCATTAATGCCATGATATATGCGCGACTTTCTTACCAGCACAGTATATAAATCGGAGGTCCTTCTCTGCCCCTGTATGAATGGGCATAAAGCTGCCAAATGTATTAAATTTTAGATCAAAAGCTAAGATATAAAATAAAAATCAATACGAACAAACCGTGTATTATATTACATATATTTTTTATGGTGTGCATTTATTATATTCTAGGGGTGTGACACATGCAATCGCACGTGGGCATGGAGAGAGGTGTGGCCAGAGGAAGGAAGAGAGAAATGGAGGGAAAAATCCACGCCTAGAGGGCAGAGAAAGTCAGTCGAGGCTTTCTGCTGGTAAAATATAAGCCATTGGCTGGCTTTTGTGGAAGAAATCTGAGCCATCTGTCAAACACCAGCCACGTTTTCAAGTTCTTGAAATATCCCTAGCTTTACTTAAAAGGTCTTTCAAGTTCTCGAAATATTCAATGTTCTATGCCCTCTGGAAGTAATTGCAGGGGCAAAATTGGCCAAACACTACTCGTGTTATATGTAGTACAGATGATGTAAAATAAATGAAGTTCATCATAAAAATAATAATAATAATAATAACAGCCACCAAACACGTGAGGGGCCAAGGCAGAAAAGGACCAAGTTTGCCATCAAAATCTACGCTCCAAGACATAGGTATGTTACAAGAACACTTCACAGCTTGAAAATTTGCCCTGTCGGGAGGAATTATGGAAACCCTGGGGTCATAAGTCATAATGGTTCCTCCATCTCAGCATTACTGTAAATGCTTTAAAACTTTATGTATGAATATATCAGCATATGTGAGAGGGTGAAATCCTCTCCATTTCCACTTGGAATCAGGAACCAGTGCAAAACAAGCTTGATGGGTTCATTTCCAAATGCTTGCATCATCTCCAAGATCAAGAATTGAAGCCTGTTTGGATTTAGGCATAGTTGCATCATGGTTAACAATCTATGGCATGTTGTCAATGCTAGTTGACAAACACCATGGATCATAGACAAGATAGATTGTGGAACATGTAGGGAATTAAAGTTTAATTGGTGGCACACATACAAGTGCACATTGGCACATGTATCACATTTTTTAGTGCTTGAAGATTAACCGAGGTACATATGCACATGTGGGAAACCGCACACATGGCACATTGAAACATGTCATACATGTGTGTGGATAAATATGATCCTCGTGTCCACTGAAACTACGAAGTGCCATTAACAAGTAGTTCCACTTCTCCACAGGAGACACATTCCATGGTCTAGTGGTTACACTACACGTCCATGATTACTTGTCCAAAAGTGCATTGATTCCCATGCACACGGGGTTGACAAACCATGAACATTAACGGTTGTCCATGACGACTGGTTGAGACACAACTTTGCCCAAATCCAAACAGCTCGTTAAAGCATCATTCCATTAAGAGAGTGAAATCCTCCAATTCGTCTTCTTTGCAGTTCCTTCTATAAGTAATGTTCTAAACTAGCTAAAGTTAAAATAATAATAATAATAATAAATGTTCTCAACTAGCTTGCTCCCCAACTCTTCATTGCATTCTTGCACAAGGGATTCCTCGGTAGAAGCCTCCCAATAGAGGCTAGGGAAATGGATGTCATAGAAACATTTGCTCACCCAGATGTCTACCTAGCATCCCACCTTTCAGTCACCCACAATCTCACCTCTATCCCTCTTCTTTACTTTGAATCTCACCTTTATCCCTCTTCTTCACTTTGAATCTAGTTCCTATGGACAAAAATTGTAGTCAATAAGTTCGAGGAACTTGGGCTTTCATGCTTCAGAACCAAATCTACTTCCTTTAGCAACACAAGTTCTTCGAAATTATTGACCACAATCTTTGTCCATAGCACTTTGTTCGTCTCCAAACCCTTGTTGCCATTCACAAAGAACCCCCTTCTCTCCATGATTCTCCCACACCAAGACAGCCTTCTTTTTGCTTGCCTGAACTTCACTTGATTGTGTGGAATTTATGTTTCTCTCCCTTGCCTTCACAATCTTAATCTCTTGAGATTAGTCTCAAAAGCTTCGGTAGCACATCCAATCACCAATAATTCTACAAGAATTCCCAAGCATTAATTGTTACTAACAGTCCAAGCTTCACCGGAGTGCACTACAAAGAGTGAAATCAAGGTTTGGAATCAGTATGTCACGTAATGCATCATTCACCACCGATACCGCTATATATCGCCTGTATTGGGCTGTTCCAAGCTGATATGGGACTGATACACCCGTATCATTCATGGTCAATACCAGTACATATCAAGTGAAATGTACCGATTTTAGACGATACGTTGAAATGGCAAATATAGGATATGGGGATGAAATGGTTGCTAAAGCTAAGGACAGAAAGACATGGGTCTGTATGGGATCAATGGCATTGTGATGCAAGACATGAAAATTAGATATGACGTGCAAGATTTTAGGCTTTAAATCATAATAATTTAGAAACAATCACAATAATTCCACATCCCACATAAAGTCAAGCATTTAACAAGGGGAATCTACAAGAGTGAAAGCCTACACATGTTAGGGTTGAATCAATTAAAAATTATGGACCAAACAATGCTCAAAGGATAGTAGATTCATCCACATATGCAAATAATTATTTCCCAATCCAAGGGATTCTCACGTTTCAATTCGGGAAAACCAAAGATTTCAAAAGTGGAATAGAACTTGGGGATTTGAGATGACCTAGGGTTAGGGTTATAGAAACAAGGCAAAAGAGGAATGAAATAGAGACGAGAGGGAACCTGTAACCAGCCCGCACGTGTGGACAGCAAACCGGCCTGACGCACGTGCGTAGATGGCGGCCCACACATGTGTAGGGCCCACGAATCTGGAATCGGCCAGCTAGGGCCTGGTCGGCCAAGGATGGGCCACCTTCCCTCCAAATTTCAGGCCAAACGGATGATCGGTTTGAACACGGTACTCCACTGAAGTTTCAGCCCTCCTGCAGGGCCAGATTCTGAAAATCTGCTGTATGGGAAAAATTAGCTGCAAACGTGGGTGGATTTCATGAGGGAATGGTTGTAGGAGATGAGGAATATGGAAGGTAAGAGATGGGGGCGATTTGGGATAAGTATGGCTTCACACCACGATAGAGCCCTTCGAAGAATGGAGGGTTTCGCACCTAATTAGGTTTTCACAACTCAGAGAATTAGAGAAGCAGGAAAACACAAAATTTTATTAATCATCTTCAATGAAAAAAACCCTACAAGGGGTTGCTTATTTATAAGAAAAACATATACCCCAAAAGTCGCGCCATGTGCGCATACTATTACTTAAAGACGAAGTAATCAAAAATAACAACTAATCAATGCAATTTAAACCGTTCATGATGTTCCTAATAACGGTAATAAGCAAAACTCAAAGTCCTAGGTCACCTAGGGTGGTGAGCCACAATCATGAGATCCAATGATGGGATCCACATGATGATCGGGTCCACCCCAAGAAACCAAAACACAGTCTTCTAACTAGGAGGTCCTGCATGGATGTCGTCATCGATTCAGATTGAAGGCGGGGCCCTCCTTGCGTACGTGCGTAAGGGGGGCATGCATATGCGCAAGATGTCCCCATCACATTGGTTTGGTTTTCTCTGGTTTTAGAAGAAACTTCTTTTCCATTGTAGTCATCATCACCATCATAGCCCTGCCCCGGCTTATTTGGGGTCGCTTTTCATGTTTTGCTTGATAAAGGTTTGATGCCCAGATGCCCATCCAACATTGACCATGGTCCTTTTCATGGGATGCGGACAGGGTGGCATGCTGCTGCTACCAAATGGAACTTCTTCTACAAGTTTTTGAAGATGGACCAACCAAAATGATCTAGGAAATGCACGGCCACGACAACTCATCAATGTAAAATCACTATTTCCGAAACTTACACAATAACGCGTACGCTCATTTATCAAGGAAAATTGAAGCTCTACTTCCTTGTCACCTATGCTAGCAAATAGAAATGCTACCTAGCCAATCTTATGAATGCTCACCAAAACAAATGTTACACTATTAACAAAAAGGAGTTCTTGTACAAAGCTAAGCAGAATGAAATGGAACATTTCGCTTAGACCTGCAATCATGGTTTTAAATATCATCTGAAACCTAGGCGAAAGAGAATCGGTCGAGAATGAAACAAGTCATTGGAGTCACACTCAGAACAAGAATGAGATCGACCAGAGTGGTGGTTTTTTTTTTTTGAATGAGTTTGACTAGGGTTGTGGGTGTTTTTGTATGGCTACAATTTTTGGATGGGGATGATTTTGCTGTTTATATCTGTAGGAAATTCTCTTCGATGATGATAAAAAATAAAAAATAATAATACAAGAATTTGACGCAGATTTGGTCGTGCAGTACTCTTTCATTAACCAGATTTGTTCTTAGATCCTTCCTGCGTTTCGTATTTCCTGGTGCTTCCCGACCTCAACTGGCTCTCTTCTGAAGGCGTGGCATGGCGTTCATTTTGGTATCCAAATAAGTCCTATCTGGAGAATAGCCCTTTTGGTTGTCTGGTGGTAGGGGTGTACACGAACCGAGCTAGCTCGGTTAGCTCACTCGACTCGACTCGAAAAAACTCGATTCAACTCGGTTCGAAGCTGAGTTCGAGCCGAGTCGAGCTGATTTTTTTAGCTCGAAAATGAGTTTAAGCCGAGTTCGAGCAGGCCCCAGCTCGACTCGACTCGGATCGAACTAGTTCAATGACTTGGTTACTTCGCCATTGATGTTGCTCACCAAGTGTTTGATAAAATGACTCAACGAAGTGTGGCTGGTGGCAAGGAAGGTATGTACATGAAACAAATACCCTTTTTTCTTGGTTTTTATGTTGCTTAGAAGGTGTTTGATAAAATACCTGTAAAACCATTGCTTTTGTTTCACATACAGAGGGATTTTGAAGGTGCAGTCCAGGTGTTTGTGGAAATGCCTCGATGGCGAACTTGGCTAGAACTCGGCCCAAGCTGGCCCGAGCTGCTGACCGAACCGAGCCGAGCCGAGTTCGAGCTGAGGTCAGCAAGTGGCCGAGCCGAGTCGAGCTGAGGCCAGCTCGACTCGGTTCGACTCGATGTACACCCCTATCTGGTGGATTGTCTGGCAAGAGAGAAATGGCAGATGTTTTAGAGACAAATCTAATTCCGCAACGTCCCTAGTGCGCAGAGTTAAGCAGTTTATTGTAGAATGGGCTGCTAGCGTAGACAAGCTTAAAGGTTGTAATCTCCTTTTCCTTGGAGCCTAGTCAGCCCGCTACCTCAGCGGCCCTGCTCCTGTGTTTGTTTTTGTTTCTTGTTTCTGTTTTGTATTCTCCTTTTTTCCTTTTAATATAATTTTCATGACTCTTCAAAAAAAAAAAAAAAAAGAAGAAGAAGAAGAAGAAGAATTTGAGGCATGACTAGTGTAGATTACACTGGGAGCTTGGGCCCACTTGTATGGTTGCTTGAGCAGAGAATGTTTCCTCTAAATCAAGATATTTTGAAACCATACAACTCGTACATAAAGCAATCCAGAACCACAGAGAAAAGGAAACACAGAAGAAGAAGACGAAGAAGATCTGTAGTTACAAATTCAGAAAAGATCACATACGGGCTTTGTAAATGTACGCAAACTTTGACATATAGCCTCATCTTTCCTACAACATGTCACTTGTGCAGGATATCTGAGCCATGCAAAAGGTGGGTTGCAACATGAAGATCGTCTTGGGATGAAAATAAGAGTGGCCTGCCTGATGTCAAAATCAATCAACAACCAATAGGCAGACTCACATGCAGGTGCAGCTGCCTAAAGAGCAGATCGGCCTGATTTTCATAACAGGAAATCTTCATAGTGCAGCCTATCCTTTCTGCTGTTCGGATGTCCTTCACAAATAGCACGTTGGTGGGAAACATTGGAACAGCGCCTGCATGTGATAATTTCTCATTACAAACATACCTCCCATCAGGCTGTTGTAGGTGTTTCATCGAGACCACAATTGACTCCGAATCAATACTCAACAAGTCATAACCAACCATCTTCAATATGGCTAGTGCACAGTATGTACTTGCTAAGTGGCTATCATTGCGACTCAAAACCTGTCCACGTTACAACATAAAATAGCCTCTAGATAATGTATTAAAAAAATCTCAATATGAAAGTTCACTTCCAATTCATACCCAGACATCATGTGCTTGAAATTGAGAAGTTCTTGAACTATGAAATCCATAGAATTCTCCTAAAACAGACCAATAACACATCAGCATCAGTACATAGTATGCTAATACATTAAACTGAAACGCTATTTTGATGCAAGCTTGAGGTTTGCGAAGCCCGCACGTGTGTACAGGTCAGCTGATATAGATGCCACCACATGTGCTAGAGTGGCACATATGAAAAATCCAAGCCCTTCATCATGTGGACCTCACCTAGTAGACGACACTGCCGAAAGATAAAGGTCGTCCACTCAGTAAGTGTGCCATGGTATTAGAAATAAGTGGGCGAGTTAGAAAACTTCGGGTGATTTTTTTTCCTCATCCACACATTTGTTTACTTAATGGTGGCCTACCAGGTCTAGTGGACCAACCTGATTCCTGGCATAGGAAATCTACATGGTGGTACCCTTCTGATGGATGACTTGGATGGTCCACATGTATGCCACGTTGGCATATGTGGTAGCATGTGCATTAGTTCACTTTTAAACGGTGTGCGCCTAGCAAGGCTCTGAAAGCTTCCTAGAATTCAAGTGAGTTCCAAGCATGGCCACATATGATCACAGTGAACCATTTGATAGGAGGGGTCCACCATGATTGAACATGGATCCAGTACACCCCAACCAGGTGTTTACCTCAACCTATTGGCTTCAGTACATCCTACTCTGCTTAATTCATTCATTTAGCGCAAGGCGTCAACGCTTCCTCTCTCTGCTTCATTCCATAAGGCGAGTGCTAGCCTAAAGCCCAGCAAACAACGGCTTCAAAGCTTATTACTAAGGTAAAATGAACTGGCACGCCTGAATTTATAGTCTTTTTTTTTTCCTGGGTCATGTGCAATATATGGTAGGTTCCTCCTATCCAATGGTCTTTATTGATCATAAGTAGGCTAGGCTGACTAAGCTCTACATGGAAATTTTGCCATAATAAGGTATAGAGAATCCGCATTGTATCATAGCTCCTATGACCATTGATTTGGTGGGTCACCACATAACTGGCCAAAAGCCAAAAAGTCACAATGATTAGCCAACCCTATCTAGCTGTTACAAACTGTGCATGTTGAATCTGGACAATTGCCCTTTTTTCGTCCGGCATCAAGTGAACTGTCCATTTACAGGCCACCAATTGGTAAGCTACCATTGTCCATTCACCTTGATCTTTAGGCTGTGGTCCATCCAGATGATGGTCCACAAAATCCAAGGTCTAGCTCACCAAAGATGTGCCCAATGTATGGTGGAGAGGCTTAGGTGCCCACTTCAGAGTAGTCCAGGTATAAAATCATAGAAAACAAATAGGAATTATATCATACACAGCTCCTGTCTTTGTATGGTCTACATGGTTCAAATTCTGGCACATGGGCATATGGCTGGACAATCCAGACCATTATTCCATTGTATCCTTCCACGGATGGACTGTGCCCCAATAACCTCCCAGATTGGAACATCCCAGTGACCAGTCTTGGACCTTCTTTCAGTTGAACACGGAACATCATCGCATTTCTCTTTCTTAACCATCTATTTGTAGACCACAAAATTAAGTCAAAATCATCCTATCGAGCAGATTTCTGGGGCATGGTGAAGCACAGCAGATCAACAGTCTAGACCCCTAAATGACAAACTTCGCTCATCAAAAAAAAAAAATCAGCCAAAAAATGTGCAAAGATGCAGGCCACACATCATACAATTCATCCACAATAATTACCATTTTCTAATTCAGACTCATTCGAAGGATGTTCCTGTAAAGATAATACCCAATTGACGACTCCGTCTTTATCGATCTGAATTATCGTAAAAAAATAATGTGGTAAAATTCAGTACTCTATAACAATATAAAGTAAGAAATATTAGATATCTTTTCTCAAGGCCGTATCCACTGCAAAGCCTGCTAGGTAATGTGTAACCTACAATTACGGGTCCAACAAGAAACATGCATGACATCCAATCCATCCATCATGTGCCCCCACCCTCGGCCTCATGTTCTCCTCGGCAGCCAAAAATTCAAGCCCATTCAAAACTCAGGTGGGTCACCCCACAAAGAACAGTTGGGATGGGTATGCCCACCATTTAAAATCTTCCAGATTGCATGTGGGGTCCACCTTATTTTGTATATGCCATCCAATCCATTCAGAGGATGTGCCCCACCAGGATGACTGGACTGACGAGAACTCAGGCCATTCCAAAACCTAGATGAGACCCACCACGCAATTTTCGAGTTTTTGGGCATGATTTTACCCACCAAAGTTTTGGATCGGCCAGATTTTGGGCACCACAGAGAACATGAGAGGACACACATGATGGATGGATTGAACTTCATTCACACACCTAGTGGGTCTCGCACATCACATTGGAATCTACAAAAAACTTTGTAACGGATCCAGCCCCATCTTTTCTCATTGGGAATTTGGATGCCTGTTAATGATTTACAATCTGTGTTTGGATGTTGAAAAATGCCTGTAAATCATATACAGCTTTCAGCCTCATTTGATTTACAGGCAAAAAGCTGTGGCTCTCCATTTACAGCCTAATGAAGAAAGATTGGCGCTCCATTTACAGGACTCAAACAATTTACAGGCTATCCAAACACAGACAATCATTTACAGCTTACAGCCAAACAGGAAAGGTTTTAACTGATTTACAGCACCACTTAAACCATTTACAGGCATCCAAACGACCCCTAATAGAGAGGCGCACCGTTTCTTTTCTACTTTGGTAGTAATTGCGTTGTGAAATATTAAAAAACAGGGTGTATCTATCAATTTTGAGAGAGAGGGTGAGAGAGATGTACTCGATCGAGGGCGTTGAGGATGTCTAGGCCAGAGATGGCGAAGTAGGCGAGGGTGAGACGGTTGATGTCTTGCTCTTGGTAGTCTGCGGGGAGGGTGTGGACCATCATTTCTAAGAAGGTAATGTGGCGATCTTTGTCGAAGGAGGAGGAGGTCAAGCCACTAGAATCCATCTCCATGCGGACTACGGCGGCGGAGAGGGAGAGAGGGAGGGTTCCGCGAAAGAAGGGAAATGTAGATGCTGATTTATGGATTCGTCTTGCCCACTGTGGCCCACATGCTGAGTGTTCCCATGATCTGAACCGTCGATGTTGTGGAATTTAAGTTATATGGGATAACATCAATGGATCTCATTCACTTTTAAAATCAATGTTTAATATCATCACTGAAGCAAGATTGTAGGAACATAGCTTACTCGTGTTAGTAACGAGAACATGGACGGTTCATATTATCGGACCATATCTACATGTGGGCCCGGTCGATGGCCATGACAGCATCGATAGGGCTGTCCATAAAGCCGAGCCAGGTCCAGCTATGCCAAGATTGGCTTGACTCATCAGCGCTTCCCTTGAAATTGCCATTGGAGAGGCTTATTTGTCGAACCTTCTGAGTCGAGCTAAAGACAAGTTAATGGATCAACGTAAGGCGAGTTTATTTTGAGTTGAGTCGGGCGTACTCCCAACCCAGCCCAACTCAGCACCTAACTTGCATTTGACTCAACTGAGCAAACTAACCCAACGTGAACCTAACTCAACCTAACTACCCGGCTCAATTGACCCAACCAACACTTGGCCTAACTTTTAAATCAAATATTTAATTAAGAATTATATATATATATATATATATATATATGTGTGTGTGTGTGTGTGTGTGTGTGTGTGTGTGTGTGTGTGTGGTAATAGACGTATCTTGTTGTTGGTGCAGAAAGCGAGCTTGGGCAAGTGGCTAAGTGCAGGCTGTACTTCTTAAACAAGTTGAACAGACATTGAGTCAGTTCAAGCGAGTGACCAATGAGAGAAAAAAGAGATCCGGCGCGATAAGTTGAATAAGAAAAGAAAATGGTAAGAAAATAAGAAACAACATAAGATAGTTTTAACTTTTATTTATTTATTTTAAAATATTATAGATATATATATATAAAATATTAGAGTCAAGTGGAGTCAAAATTTACTATGATTGAACTTGGTTTACTTTCAAAACCAACTGAGTCATATAAAGCTTGGCTTGCTTTGAGTCAAGTTGAGTTAAGTAGATCTAGGTTAAGTCAAACAGTCTAGTCTCTCTCTACTAGTTTCGCGTCCTGACAAAGGTAAAAGGAACTCTTGTTTATTTCTGTCGCGCACGCTCTCTTTTCAAAGGGACTAGCGGCTCACATAGGCAAACGTTTAAAAAAAAAAAAAACAAAAACAAAAGCCCAAAAAGATGGGGAGTATATTCCATGAAAAGGAGCCTTTATAAGGCATTCGGGCCAAGGCCATATGAGCAAACCCAGGCTGTAACGTCTCGGGAAAAATCCATACAAAGAACTGAGTATCACCTCAGGCAGAAATACCTACAGACCGTACCCTGTTGTAATTTAGACGAAAATTAATTAAGTACAAAGCTAAATTAATCAGTGAATTTAGCTCGAACCACCATTTCCACAAATGGCAATACTTAAAACCAGCAATACCGCTAACTTAACACTACTTAAAAACTTAGGAAAAATCCCATGAGCTTGTCACTCTCGAGAGTACATTGAAACTCCGTATCGGACCTGAACCGCACGTCGAGAATTCGATGACCGCGAAACTGTAGGGTTATACCCGCCTTACTGGGCTTGACAACCATTGCGGGAATCGAGCCCAGACGGTGTCCAAAAACGTTTAATTTGAATGCTGAGTGAAATATGTGAGAAACACGAATATCTTTATAAAAGGTATTGAAACTTAAGTGAATTGGGTCATTCACTCACAAGCGAAATTGAAGATTTCAGGCCGTCAGTTTCTGACCAAACTCACCCATGGGAAAAGAAAATTTTCCTGCGCATATCCGTATACTTGTGGCCCAGATCGAATAAGAATGACCATTGACTTGACACAAGTCCTCCACGGTCGATTTACTTATCTGATCGCACCAAAATCACATTCTAGCATAGATCCATTGTTAGGGAACTTACCCTACGACGTATGTGAGAAGTGGGCCTCCCTGTGAGCCCCATTTGTCGAAAACAACTGCCCAAAGGGTGTAACCCATGTATATGGTGGCCCTGGGGCCATTTACATCACTACTGGGCCTATATATAGCCCTTACACCACCCCATCTCTCTCTCATACGAATTTCTCCAAACCCTAGGAGAGAGAAGAGAGAAAAGAAGAGAAGGAAAATTTTGGGAGATCGTTGCTGTGATTCTCTCTCACAACTCCACGCACCGAATTGCCTTCCCGTTACGCTATTCGATCCGTTTTAGTTACAATTTGGGTAAAAAATCCTAACATTAATACCGTAGTTGTGATCTGGAATGGTTGTTTGTCAACCTAACTGACTAATTTCACCATTTAAGTACCCGACGTTCTATTTTCGGGAACGTAGAATTCGAACCGAGTCCGAATCTAGTATTTTGACGAAAGGTGCGGACTATAAATGTTTAGGTTATGGTTTTCAATGTTTTCAATATCAACTAATGATTTATGTCTGACTTGATTGCTACTATATCGTCTTAAACACGCTGATTTCGATGTAATATACATGTATGTACTATGTTGAATAAAAGATGCATCTCATGTGTTTGTTGAAATGTTTGAGTGAACACGTGAACTTGATTTGTGTTTGCCATGACTACTAATCTGGGATTCATGGTTGTCATATGCATGAAGACCTTTCTGTGTAGGGAATTGCCATAATATATGTCATAACTAATCTAGTCTATATATTTTAGTGAAGTGTAACTTAGATGCTTGATAAATTGTTTGAATGAGAAATTGTTGATGATTTGTATTTATTAAGGGCATTGAGATAAGATTCTCAATTACTTTATTCATATGTATAGTTTCCTCCATGAAAAATTAATTATGTCTACGTGATTTATGGATAAATTGTAAGTGTTAAGTAGTATGATTAATGTGTATGATGAAATGCTCAAGTGAGGAATTTATTTGGATTGTTTGCTAAATGTTGAGATTAGTATTGCATGTGTTCACTTACTGCATCTGAGTAAGATTGGGGCTACGACGTAGCACAAGCAATCGGTAACAATCCCCGTTTAGGTGGCCGAATTAGTCTCACCACATTTGTTATATTCGACAAATCCGGGTTGTACAACGATTGTCGACAGTGGTTAGGCTACTGGGAGTGCTTATGCGCTCCATGTTAATTAAGTCAGTGTGTGCTCGTACCAATTGAACTTTCCTAATAAACCGATTGGCCTATTGCGTGTTTACCATGTATAGACATTACTGCTTGAATCTAAGGTACCCCTACCAATGTAAAGACCCACTTTAACTATAATACCACAATTCGCTAAGACTCATGAGCCGGACATGGTGGTATGGGACATCGTGTTCGAGCTGTCGGCCTATGTTAGGGTGACGAGCTTCTTCGTAGTGACCAGTGAGCAACCCAAACTCGTGAGCCGGTCATGGTGGTATGAGACACCGTGTTCAAGCTGTCGGCCTACGCCGAGGTGATTAGTCACCCCGTAGTGACCGCGAGTATAAACTTTGAACTTGTCTATCGACTATTTTTCATTAGGGGTGATGCCTACAACTTGCTTATCGTATGTCCTTGACTATGAGTGATGAACCTATATTGATCCTTCGGTTCGGGTCAATGACATAAAGGGAGGTACCCTAGCTTTCCAAATCTGTTGTATGAATAAGCTTAATTAAGTACTGGCTAACACAACCATATATCGCATTGCATTAGTTAGGATGTACTTTTGGCGAGGAAGGTGCACTTTAAGGAGTGTTGTTATACGCGAAATTGGTTGTCGGAGTCGCTTTTGATGGAGCTTTGTGCGAGGGCATACATCAATATTGCACTTAATTCCTGTATTAATAAGAGTAGTTAGGAAGTGATTGTTGTATTGCTCTATCATTACTGCTTGATTGACTTGATAACATGTTAACCTTTGCCTTATAGTACCACTGAGTTGATCACTCACTCCCACCCCTAGGACGGTGTTTTAAAACACCAACCAGACCCTGGTTTAGATGTAGGTATTGATGAGGTTTATGCAACGAAGCAGGACTTCATGGACGAAGAGGAAGAGTTCTCCTATGTTCAGCTCACGGGCGGGTCTATATAGATCTCGTACCGACGTGCAAGGACTACAGGGATTTTTGGCTTAGTCGAACACATTTACTTTTCATATTTTGTATATTTTGAAACAACACATGTATATTCAGCCCGGTCATATACTCATACTCCAGAGGTTGTGAAACGCTTTCATATTTAAATACATATGCTTCTGACTTTTGCTTGCTTTATTCAATTGTATCTGGAGTATGACGTATTGTTTTAATATAATCTCACTCATGTTTAACTCAATTATCTGGATGAAAATCTAAACATCATTATCCATGTTGCATAAGTGATGTGCTAGATCTCGGGAGTAGAGCTTTGCTTGACTCTCAAAATTAAGGGCGTTACACGGGCCCAAGCCTATCATAAAAGAGGAAAAATACATATGGAATTATACTTAAGATTGGACGGAAAGACGATCCATCTTGCGAACCACGCCGAGGTCCACCTTGTCTAGAAGAATCAAGCATCTAATAGTCGGCGGGAGATTAGACATATGATGGGCTGGAAATAAATTTGAAGCTCGGATCCCAATTGGGCCATTTCATCCGCTAGCCTTGGCCCAATTGCTACCTTAACATCCTCACCGTCCAGACTGATGATTGGTCTGCAGCCATCAACCCTTCTTACTCGCTATTTATAAACACTTTCCCAATCTCTTGCTCTAAACTAAAATCAACGAATTGATCATAAACACAGTAGGCCCACTTTAAAATATCGAAGTAGTGGGACCCACTTCAGATGGAGCACATCAATGAAATCAGATTGATTGGACAATCCTATCCACCCAATATTGGACTTTTGTTTGTTCAATTTCGACAATTTGACTTGTTGAATTTTAAACACCCCATTTTCATGATCAGCCAGCTGGATATTTAGAATCGCGTGGTTTTCGGGTTTATAATGCATCAACAATGGGTCCACATTTTGAATGGTTTGTATTGAGGGAGATTTTGTTCTATTGACATAGTGGGCCACTAATGACAGCCCACAGCTCAGAGTCCCGCTGTCATTGGTATGGCCCACCTGATTTGGAAACAAGAGAAACGTTCCGAAACTTGCTCCAAACGGGCCTGTAAACAGGAAACAAAACCGCGACATGGCTCGGCTGAAATGGGCCACTCTAGCTTATTGGGCTTTTATTGCTTGAGATCAGCTGGTCTCAACCCTGCTTTTTGCGACACAGAAAGGGCGAGAGATCTTTTTTTGGGCCAAGAAATAAACGGGCTGGATCTAGTCCAGGGCTTGACAATCTCTCTTATGGAGGCTACACTCAAATGTTGGCCTCTTTTCATGGCTGATATTGGCTTATGGTCGGCCACTATTTTAAATGGGCTGAACCAGGTAACAAAATTCAGGCCCAGTAGTTTGATAGGCCAGACGTGTAGATATGTTCCGACCCATTTCTACCCTAGCCCTATTGAACGATGGCTAGGGCCTTTCCAGCCCAATTAGGGCTAGGCCAGGATAGGGCCAACCATGGCCCACCCAGATCAGTCTAGACCGAGTGGAAGCATGTCCAAGCCCAACTTATCAGAGCATGACTTGAGTCGAAGCACGGTCCAGCTTCTGAGATAGGGAACATGGGCCACTTCCACCACCATGTGATTGGGGCCAGGCCAACCTATTGGGCCTTTACAAGTCTCAAGGTCAGGCTCAGCCCAAGTAGGTATTGGGCCTGTAAACTGACACTGAGCCAATTTTCAGGCCTCCAGCTCAGACCAAACCCAATCCAAACCGAACCGTACTCAGCCCCGGCCTCACCAGCCTTGCCTATTTCTGTGTGTGTTTTCAACAATGGAGATGGTTCTCAAACGATTGTAATAGGCTGGGCCTCAGCTGACAATGGTTATACTTTCGAATGTGGATGGCCTTATGGACCCAGCCCCACCGGTTCATCTGTTCCCAACTGAACATTTTCGCTTCCGTTCTTTCTATCCTTATGGTACATATGATACGATATCTAAATGATTAAGACCATAGTTTAAAAACTCGACTCGAAATCCAGCCAAGTTGAGTCGACTGGAAGAGTTTCTTGAAGACTCCTATAAGTTTTTTTAAGTTTTTCATTAATATCATTCTAATATTTTAAAAGTATATATAAATAATAGGGTGATGTCCCCAAAAACATGATGAATGGATGATCTTGGTGATTTGTCTTGCCAATTGAATGCAGACTAGATGTTTTGTTTTGAAGCCCAAGTTTGAACGCCACCATTCAATTGTTAGCATGGGATGCCGTATGATAGTAATAATACACATGTATATAGACAGTTGTAGTTGTATAGATTATCTCTTAATATATGTAGTTCCCTTTATATGTTGGTTATTCTCAATGAATAGGTGAAGATGCTTTGGACAACGTAGTCCCTAAGTTATTCATGTTATTCGAGCCATGAATCTATCATCACAACTGTCTATTGTCAGTTCACTGATGCTCCATCCTTGGTTTGATTGAATGGACTGAATTCGGCAATCTTTCATTGCCCCAATCTTGACATAAGAGTACAGCAGTAACTGAATCTACCAATTTCACCTCTCACTGGATCCACCATTGCTGTATCAAGAAAACCGACTCTGTTTGCCATCATCATCTTCGACCAAAACCCATCATCCACTTCATCTTTGTCTCCTTTGTCAACGTCGAAATACATCAAACAGTTCTATCACCATACGCATTTGAGATTTTGGCTACCACCATCATCCAAGCTCAGTTGATATCCTGTCGCGGAAAGACAACTGGCTCCCTGATCTTGCATGACATTGCAGGAAATTCCATCAACATAGCTGGATCTCTGTTTTGCAATCCATTGCTGGTTCGTCATCACTGTCAATCTCAGCTATGGGGGAAGGTCATTACCATCTATTGTCTGCAATCATCTTTCTCCCATTTGTCGTTTACAAGAAGCTCACCCTGTAATCTCTGCTCTTCAGTTCTCTGTTCTCTGGCAGATCCTCGAACAGTGTTGCCAGATCTGTATTTTCTGGCATCCTTTCTACTATTCATCTTCTCTACTAGTTTTTTTAGCCGCCTCCAACATCATCTCTAAACTCATCTCCAGCCGATCTCCCAGCACCACCAGCAACCTTAAGGCCACTATCATCTAACGTTTTCACCAGATCTGCGAGATCTGTGTTATGTTACTCAGGCTGTTCTGTTAGTCGCAATCACATGCCTGATTTGTTACTCCGGTGATTCCTGTATCAGCCATCTGTTTGAAATCTTATCTTCCACATGATTTTCATCACCAGATCGGTCATCTTGATCAGATCTGTTATTGCGGCAGAACTTTCTTCTCATCCACAGCTTGCAACATATTCGACTTGCTCCCTGATATTTGCATAGCCATCAACACCAGCCCTAGTTATTCAAATCTTTCTTCCGCTGTTTCCTTGCCGAAACGGAGTTTTCACAGGATCTCCTACAACCCGGATTTTATCCTTTTGCTGGTGCAGTGGGGGAACTATTCCGGATCTGCTCACCTGTTACCATCTTCTCTAGCTGTCCCTGTGGATATCTTTCCCCATCCGTCTTCTCTAGCACGAACCCATCAAAACCATCATTAAATCTGCCATCTGTCTCTCATTGGCCCTGTTTGTCACAGATGATAATTCAGAGCTGTGTTGATTTGAGAATAGGAAAAGGTGAAGGAGAATCATCTCCACCTCATCATCATCATCATCATCAAAGCCTTATCCCAATTAATTGATGGTCAACTACGTGAATCTTGTTCTGTCGTTCCACTCTATCAAGGGCCAGACATTCAGTTAGACCATATGTCATCAAATCTTTTCATAATACATCCATCCATGTCCTTTCGGGCCTTCTCCTTGTTCTATTAGAGCCTTCAAATTGTACCAATTCACTCCTAATTGGTGCAGTTCTTGGTCTTTGTTGCATATGACTAAAGCATCTTAATCTACTTTACCTCATCTTATTACCTATTGGTGCTACTTAGTTCCCTTAAATGCATTCATTTCTAATCTTGTCCACCCTCGCCTTGCTGCTCATCCATATCAACATCCTCATTTCAGCTCCACTCATCCTATGAACATGTTCTTCTTTAACTGCCCAATAATTTGTCCCATAAAGCTTAATTGGTCTTACACCTATCCTATAAAATTTCCCTTTCAGTTAAGAGGGGAATTCTCCCTACCTCTTTATTATTATTATTATTATTATTATTTTGGGTTAGCTTGTTAGTACACACCCTACTGTCAGTCCACACTCCACTGTTAGCCACCCCCACTAGGGAATCGATACCATGACCTCAGGTGTTGAAACGAGGTATCTTCTCTCAATCTACCACTTGAGATATAGATCGGGTTAATAAAACCCTAAACTAAAGTGAGCTAAAGCCCGATACAAGATCAAAGAAGTTGGCTGAAGTCCAAAACTAAAACACTAACACTCCCTCAAACTGGAGCAATGATGTCTCACAGCTTGAAGATGAAGAGATGAAATTGCCCTAGTAAGAACATCAACAAACTCTTCCTTGAAGGAACGTGAGAAGGAGAGTAAGACCCACAACAAGCTTGTCTTAAATAAAATGACAGTCAACCTTGATGTGCTTGGTGTACTTGTGAAAGAAAGGATTAGAAGCAATGTGAATGGCCGCTTGATTTTCCCAAAAGAGAGGTTCCAAAGTAGAAGTATTAATACCAAGGGTAGAAAGTAACACGTGCAGCCAAAGAACTTCACACACAGCCCGTCCCATGGACTGATACTTGGCTTTAGTAGAGGAGTGAGCAATAGCAAATTGCTTCTTACCTTACGAAGAGATTAGGTTGCCACTAACAAACATATAATAACTGGTAGTGAAGTGACTAACATGGAGAGGACCCGACCTAGTCAGCGTTATGATGAGCTAGAATGTCAAGATTCCCATGGTCAAAAAACAGGATTCCCTTGCTGGGTTACAGGTTTTGGTAATGAAAGATACGGTATACCACATTAAGATGATGATGGTATTAAACTGCGTAAACAATATCTGCCAAACCATCGAGATGCAATTAGCTTACCAACTAGGCGCCTATGTTTTCTAGGATCTGCCAATGGATTTGACGTAGAGTGAAGATGATGTTTACTTCAATGGGTGTATCGGCCAGTTGTAACATACCTGTCTCAAGGAGAAATCCATAGGGTATTTCTGCTGAGAGATAAAAATATCATATTTGGATCTGACAACTTCAATGCCCAAAAAATAGCGCAAGAGGCCAAGGTCGTCCTTGATATGGAAGGATGAGGCAAGGAATGTCTTGACATCCTTGATATTATCCTCAAGTCTTTTGTAACAATGTTGAAATGTTATCATCAACATAAATTGCTAAAACAGTTGTGTGGAAAAGCTGCTTTCGGACAAATAGGAGTGATCACAAGAGCTACACACAAGCCCAATTGCAAAAAAAAAAAGAAGCTCTAAAGCGTTCAAACCACACTTGAGGGTATTGCTTGAGGCCATATGATGCCTTTTTGAGCTTACACACTTTGTCCTTGGAGCCAGGAGAATGAAAGGTAGGAGGAATGCTCATGCAAATTTCTTTGTGGTGGTTCCAATGTAGGAAGGCATTTTTAACATGCAACTAATGAAATGGCCAGTGATGATAAATTGCTATAAAGAAGAGAATCTCACTTTTAAGTTTAACACTTGACAGATGTGGTGGATGCCCTGCATAGCTCGACCATATGGTAAGTTACTGTACTGTTGACAGTATCGAAACATTTCCCTTCTTTTTAATATACTAAATAAATTCCACATGGGTCACAAACTCAATTTGGTTTGAAGAATCTGTATTTTACATAGAGAGTCCATAGTGACAGAACCTCTTGCTCTAGGGAAGGTATATTTCACATAAGGAGTCCATGGTCACAAACCCATTTGGTTTATGAAAGTATATATTTCACATAGAGATTCCATAGTCACAAACCCACCTGGTTCAGGGAAGCTATATTTCACATAGAGAGTCCATTGTCACAAACCCATTTGGTTTAGGGAAGATAGTAATATCCATGGTCAGGATGGGTCATAATATCCTTCATTTGGATGGTGCAAATAAAAGTATCAACGGTTTGGATAAGCTTTACAAAATAAACACCAAAACACAATATCAAGATACGAGAGCATTGGATCATTTATCATAACTAACAGCAACAACAACCCCAACAACAACACAACGACCCTGTTCAGTAACCACTGAAAAATGAGTTATGCATTATATAAATTGTTGGCTATTAAAATCATTTTTAATCCCTACGGATCTCTAATGCATAGTTAAGGTTGACTAAATTGAGATGAAATCATTTTTCAGTGGCTACCATGTTGGGGGGACCATGGAAGCACACAGAGATGAATAAGTGAAGTAATCCAATCACACCAATCAAACACAAACACAAACACTCCGATTTTAATGTGGAAAAATCATTTCAAGAAAAAACCACGGCACAAAGTGATAGATAATTACCGTGAAAGTAGAAATTACAAGAGTTTAGAGAATACATGTAACGCCTCGGATATCAGGGGCCAAGTAATACTCAACTCTTGATATCTCAGGCGCCACTTATGCTTTGCGAAAGCAGAATTTTATAGTTCTTTTCATTTGACATTTGAGCAGTTCATAGAATTAAAATAGACTGTGCGATGTACCCTGGGAGAAATGTAAATTTTAATCCAAGTAAATCAACTATCAGTAAAACGTGTCCATTTAGAGTGCGGGACAACCGCTGAGTAAAATATATAGTCTAAAATTTACAAGTGTGTCAACTCTAAGATATCATCGACGACTTATGAGCGTCCTACATCGACCCACTGAGTAACTAGATATACGAGGACGACTCCTCTAAGTCCATGGATGCCTCGTCCAACGCGTCGGACTCTAGGGTGCCTGCATCTATGATTGACTATGGTTGATGTTTTAAAACATCGTCCCAGAGTAGGAGTGGGTATCAACTCAGTGGTTCCATTAACATTAAGTTACACAAGTTATCAAATCCACATGCACAATTAATGAAAATCAACTTAAACATATAGTCCATCGATACTTTTATTAATGCACGTGCATGCTATAATGATATGATGCATGCCTTTGTCATTCAACACTCCCTCATAACGACTGCAACTTCACATCCTCGAATAACCAACACTTCCTCATCATGCGACCTCAACTGTCGATGTGTCACACCTAGCTAATGCAATATGTGATGAATGCTCGTGCTAGCCAAGTGAATTAATTAAGTCCGTTCATCCAGTAAGATTGGGGAAGCTAGAACATCTCTATATAATTAATGACCTTATCTAGATTGTTAGGCCCAGGGCGGTCATAGCTGCTCTGTGCCTGCGATCCTTGATCCATATTAAGGTTTACCACCCAGACGACAACTCCTCAATTAATGTGAGGTTAACACTGGCCCGACCAATTGACCCGACCGATTACTCAGGACCCGAGTGACATAGCCCGGATGCACATGGTTAGACTGCCCGTCGACGAGTGGAGGGCGCCCACAAATGATGTAAGGGTCGTCACCCAAATGCAATTGTGGAACAGTTGCAACATCATTACGGTTTGATGTACTAGGCTCATAGTATTATTGGTTAATCATTGGTCACTACGGAGAGACTCGTCACCCCATTATAGGCCAATAACATGGACACATTATCTCATACCACCATGCCCGGCTCTTGAGACTTGATGATCATATCACTAACGGTTATTAGTAGGCCTCTTTAGGGTATAAGTGTGCTCTAGTTTTAAGCAGGCATGATCATGCATGGTTAGTCAGCTAATAGACTAGTTCGGTGGACTTGGAGAATTTCGGCGCAATCGGCATTGGGCGCAAGCATGCCGTGTAATTCAATTACTGTCGGTTGTCCGCGTTCACCCTGATGCAATCAGACTAATCTGGGGTGGCCGACCTAGTTAGGGCCGCCCTCGTGGGTTTGCTGTTTGCCGGCCAACCCGACTACCCAAGTAGTCCCAGTTAATCAATAACACTAATAAGTCAACTACACAGCTATAGGAAATGATACAAGCAATAATCAGGAAATTTTACTCTATTTGGCATTTTATCGCACATGCAAACCGCATTACAACTAACATAACACTTCATGTGAGGAAAGGCAAATTGAGTACATAGGTAGGTGAGTAATAGGAAGCATGAGCAATAAATTAACAAATCCAACCTATTTTAGCAATCAATTGAATATATAGGCTTCATTATACATGGATAGCAATTTATGAATAGTAAATGGGTCATACGAATATGCATAGGTTAGCATGCAATCATCTAAAAGTAAGCGGGCCATACGAGTACACATAGGTTAGCATGAAATCATCTATTCACTATACAATCATTAATCGTGACATGGGGTTTGATAAACGACAACTTAGGGGTAATGGTCCGCATATAAAAGTGGTTCGTCGAATTCCTAGCGCTGCTTTTAGGATTTGAGTTCATAAATCGACTTATCAGTGCCCTGCACCAACGTGGTTAGCTCGTAAGGGCACATGCAATCGGCCCTCAAGGCCCAAATCT
>NW_026682852.1:0-16571 GCF_029962835.1 Magnolia sinica | reverse complement strand
ACTTAAAACTTAAAACTATTCCCAAATCCCAAAACCTATAATATAAACCAAAACCAAAACCTATAACCTAAACCGAACCCATTCTCAAAACCGAAAACCCAAACCTTAACCTAAACCTAAACCTAAACCTATAACCTAAACTCAATTCCCAAAACCTCAACCTAGACCTAATCCCAAACCTATAACCTAAACTCAAATCTCAAAACCTTAACCTATAACCTAACCTAAACCTATACTTATAACCTAAAATTATTCCCAAATCCTAAACCGACACCTAAACCTAAACCTAAACCTAAACCTATAACCTAAACTCAATTACCTAAACCTCAACCTAGACCTAAACCTAAACCTATAGCCTAAACTCAAATCCCTAAACCTTAACCTAGACGTAGACCTAAACTTAAAACTTAAAACTATTCCCAAATCCCAAAACCTATAATATAAACCAAAACCAAAACCTATAACCTAAACCGAACCCATTCTCAAAACCCAAAACCCAAACCTTAACCTAAACCTAAACCTAAACCTATAACCTAAACTCAATTCCCAAAACCTCAACCTAGACCTAATCCCAAACCTATAACCTAAACTCAAATCTCAAAACCTTAACCTATAACCTAACCTAAACCTATACTTATAACCTAAAATTATTCCCAAATCCTAAACCGACACCTAAACCTAAACCTAAACCTAAACCTATAACCTAAACTCAATTACCTAAACCTCAACCTAGACCTAAACCAAAACCTATAGCCTAAACTCAAAACACTAAACCTGAACCGCGACGTAGACCTAAACTTAAAACTTAAAACTATTCCCAAATCCCAAAACCTATAATATAAACCAAAACCAAAACCTATAACCTAAAACCGAACCCATTCTCAAAACCCAAAACCCAAACCTTAACCTAAACCTAAACCTAAACCTATAACCTAAACTCAATTCCCAAAACCTCAACCTAGACCTAATCCCAAACCTATAACCTAAACTCAAATCTCAAAACCTTAACCTATAACCTAACCTAAACCTATACTTATAACCTAAAATTATTCCCAAATCCTAAACCGACACCTAAACCTAAACCTAAACCTAAACCTATAACCTAAACTCAATTACCTAAACCTCAACCTAGACCTAAACCTAAACCTATAGCCTAAACTCAAATCCCTAAACCTTAACCTAGACGTAGACCTAAACCTAAACCTATAGCCTAAACTCAAATCCCTAAACCTTAACCTATAACCTAACCTAAACCTATACTTATAACCTCAAACTATTCCCAAAACCCAAACCGACACCTAAACCTAAACCTAAACCTAAACCTATAACCTAAACTCAAATCCCTAAACCTCAACCTAGACCTAAACCTAAACCTATAGCCTAAACTCAAATCCCTAAACCTTAACCTATAACCTAACCTAAACTTATACTTAAAACTTAAAACTATTCCCAAATCCCAAAACCTATAACCTAAACCAAAACCAAAACCTATAACCTAAACCCGAACCCATTCTCAAATCCCAAAACCCAAACCTCAACCTAAACCTAAACCTAAACCTATAACCTAAACTCAATTCCCTAAACCTTAACCTAGACCTAATCCTAAACCTATAGCCTAAACTCAAATCCCTAAACCTTAACCTATAACCTAACCTAAACCTATAGTTATAACCTAAAACTATTCCCAAATCCAAAAACCTATTACCTAAACCTAAACCTAAACCTAAACCAATAACCTAAACTCAATTCCCTAAACCTCCAACTAAACCTAAACCTAAACCTATAACCTAAACTCAAATCCCAAAACCTACACCTATACCAAATCCTAAACCTATATACCTAAACTCAAATCCCTAAACCTTAACCTATAACCTAACCTAAACCTATACTTATATAAAACTATTCCCAAATCCCAAAACCTATTACCTAAACCTATACATATAACCTAAACTCAAGTCCACCCAACCTCAACCTAAACCTAAACCTAAACCTACCCACAACCTACACTCAATTCCCTAAACCTCAACCTAGACCTAAACCTAAACCGATAGCCTAAACTCAAATCCCAAAACCTTCACCTATAACCTAACCTAAACCTATACTTATAACCTAAAACTATTCCCAAATCCCAAAACCTATTACCTAAACCTAAACCTAAACCTAAACCTATAACCTAAACTCAATTCCCTAAACCTCAACCTAAACCTAAACCTAAACCTATAACATAAACTCAATTCCCTAAACCTCAACCTAGACCTAATCCTAAACCTATAACCTAAACTCAAATCCCAAAACCTTAACCTATAACCTAACCTAAACCTATACTTATAACCTAAAACTATTCCCAAATCCTAAACCGACACCTAAACCTAAACCTAAACCTAAACCTATAACCTAAACTCAATTCCCTAAACCTAAACCTAGACCTAAACCTAAACCTATAGCCTAAACTCAAATCCCTAAACCTTAACCAATAATCTAACCTAAACCAAATACCTTAACCTACACCTAGACCTAAACCTAAACCTATAGCCTAAACTCAAATCCCTAAACCTTAACCTATAACCTAACCTAAACCTATACTTATAACCTAAAACTATTCCCAAAACCCAAACCGACACCTAAACCTAAACCTAAACCTAAACCTATAATCTAAACTCAAATCCCTAAACCTCAACCTAGACCTAAACCTAAACCTATAGCCTAAACTCAAATCCCTAAACCTTAACCTATAACCTAACCTAAACTTATACTTAAAACTTAAAACTATTCCCAAATCCCAAAACCTATAATATAAACCAAAACCAAAACCTATAACCTAAAACCGAACCCATTCTCAAAACCCAAAACCCAAACCTTAACCTAAACCTAAACCTAAACCTATAACCTAAACTCAATTCCCAAAACCTCAACCTAGACCTAAACTTAACCTATAACCTAACCTAAACCTATACTTATAACCTAAAATTATTCCCAAATCCTAAACCGACACCTAAACCTAAACCTAAACCTAAACCTATAACCTAAACTCAATTACCTAAACCTCAACCTAGACCTAAACCTAAACCTATAGCCTAAACTCAAATCCCTAAACCTTAACCTAGACGTAGACCTAAACCTAAACCTATAGCCTAAACTCAAATCCCTAAACCTTAACCTATAACCTAACCTAAACCTATACTTATAACCTCAAACTATTCCCAAAACCCAAACCGACACCTAAACCTAAACCTAAACCTAAACCTATAACCTAAACTCAAATCCCTAAACCTCAACCTAGACCTAAACCTAAACCTATAGCCTAAACTCAAATCCCTAAACCTTAACCTATAACCTAACCTAAACTTATACTTAAAACTTAAAACTATTCCCAAATCCCAAAACCTATAACCTAAACCAAAACCAAAACCTATAACCTAAACCCGAACCCATTCTCAGATCCCAAAACCCAAACCTCAACCTAAACCTAAACCTAAACCTATAACCTAAACCCAATTCCCTAAACCTTAACCTAGACCTAAACCTAAACCTATAGCCTAAACTCAAATCCCAAAACCTTAACCTATAACCTAACCTAAACCTATACTTATAACCTAAAACTATTCCCAAATCCCAAAACCTATTACCTAAACCTAAACCTAATCCTAAACCTATAACCTAAACTCAATTCCCTAAACCTCAACCTAAACCTAAACCTAAACCTATAACCTAAACTCAATTCCGTAAACCTCAACCTAGACCTAATCCTAAACCTATAGCCTAAACTCAAATCCCTAAACCTTAACCTATAACCTAACCTAAACCTATACTTATAACCTAAAACTATTCCCAAATCCCAAAACCTATTACCTAAACCTAAACCTATAACCTAAACTCAATTCTCTCAACCTCAACCTAAACCTAAACCTAAACCTATAACCTAAACTCAATTCCCTAAACCTCAACCTAGACCTAAACCTAAACCTATAGCCTAAACTCAAATCCCAAAACCTTCACCTATAACCTAACCTAAACCTATACTTATAACCTAAAACTATTCCCAAATCCCAAAACCTATTACCTAAACCTAAACCTAAACCTAAACCTATAACCTAAACTCAATTCCCTAAACCTCAACCTAAACCTAAACCTAAACCTATAACATAAACTCAATTCCCTAAACCTCAACCTAGACCTAATCCTAAACCTATAACCTAAACTCAAATCCCAAAACCTTAACCTATAACCTAACCTAAACCTATACTTATAACCTAAAACTATTCCCAAATCCTAAACCGACACCTAAACCTAAACCTAAACCTAAACCTATAACCTAAACTCAATTCCCTAAACCTAAACCTAGACCTAAACCTAAACCTATAGCCTAAACTCAAATTCGTAAACCTTAACCTAGACCTAGACCTAAACCTAAACCTATAGCCTAAACTCAAATCCCTAAACCTTAACCTAGACCTAGACCTAAACCTAAACCTATAGCCTAAACTCAAATCCCTAAACCTTAACCTATAACCTAACCTAAACCTATACTTATAACCTAAAACTATTCCCAAAACCCAAACCGACACCTAAACCTAAACCTAAACCTAAACCTATAATCTAAACTCAAATCCCTAAACCTCAACCTAGACCTAAACCTAAACCTATAGCCTAAACTCAAATCCCTAAACCTTAACCTATAACCTAACCTAAACTTATACTTAAAACTTAAAACTATTCCCAAATCCCAAAACCTATAATCTAAACCAAAACCAAAACCTATAACCTAAACCCGAACCCATTCTCAAAACCCAAAACCCAAACCTTAACCTAAACCTAAACCTAAACCTATAACCTAAACTCACTTCCCTAAACCTCAACCTAGACCTAATCCTAAACCTATAACCTAAACTCAAATCCCAAAACCTTAACCTATAACCTAACCTAAACCTATACTTATAACCTAAAATTATTCCCAAATCCTAAACCGACACCTAAACCTAAACCTAAACCTAAACCTATAACCTAAACTCAATTACCTAAACCTCAACCTAGACCTAAACCTAAACCTATAGCCTAAACTCAAATCCCTAAACCTTAACCTAGACGTAGACCTAAACCTAAACCTATATCCTAAACTCAAATCCCTAAACCTTAACCTATAAACTAACCTAAACCTATACTTATAACCTAAAACTATTCCCAAAACCCAAACCGACACCTAAACTTAAACCTAAACCTAAACCTATAACCTAAACTCAAATCCCTAAACCTCAACCTAGACCTAAACCTAAACCTATAGCCTAAACTCAAATCCCTAAACCTTAACCTATAACCTAACCTAAACTTATACTTAAAACTTAAAACTATTCCCAAATCCCAAAACTTATAACCTAAACCAAAACCAAAACCTATAACCTAAACTCAAATCCCTAAACCTCAACCTAGACCTAAACCTAAACCTATAGCCTAAACTCAAATCCCTAACCTTAACCTATAACCTAACCTAAACCTATACTTATAACCTAAAACTATTCCCAAATCCCAAAACCTATTACCTAAACCTAAACCTAAACCTAAACCTATAACCTAAACTCAATTCCCTAAACCTCAACCTAAACCTAAACCTAAACCTAAACCTATAACCTAAACTCAATTCCTTAAACCTCAACCTAGACTTAATCCTAAACCTATAGCCTAAACTCAAATCCCTAAACCTTAACCTATAACCTAACCTAAACCTATACTTATAACCTAAAACTATTCCCAAATCCCAAAACCTATTACCTAAACTCATTCTCAAATCCAAAACCTATAACCTAAACCTCAACCCATTCCCAAATCCCAAGACCTATAACCTAAACTAAAACCAAAACCTATAACCTAGACCCGAACCCATTCTCAAATCCCCAAAACCCAAACCGACACCTAAACCTAAACCTAAACCAAAACCTATAACCTAACCTCAACCTAGACCTAAACCTAAACCTATAGCCTAAACTCAAATCCCTAAACCTTAACCTAGACCTAGACCTAAACCTAAACCTATAGCCTAAACTCAAATCCCTAAACCTTAACCTATAACCAAACCTAAACCTATACTTATAACCAAAAAGTATTCCCAAAACCCAAACCGACACCTAAACCTAAACCTATAGCCTAAACTCAAATCCCTAAACCTTAACCTATAACCTAACCTAAACTTATACTTAAAACTTAAAACTATTCCCAAATCCCAAAACCTATAATCTAAACCAAAACCAAAACCTATAACCTAAACCCGAACCCATTCTCAAAACCCAAAACCCAAACCTTAACCTAAACCTAAACCTAAACCTATAACCTAAACTCAATTCCCTAAACCTCAACCTAGACCTAATCCTAAACCTATAACCTAAACTCAAATCCCAAAACCTTAACCTATAACCTAACCTAAACCTATACTTATAACCTAAAATTATTCCCAAATCCTAAACCGACACCTAAACCTAAACCTAAACCTAAACCTAAACCTATAACCTAAACTCAATTACCTAAACCTCAACCTAGACCTAAACCTAAACCTATAGCCTAAACTCAAATCCCTAAACCTTAACCTAGACGTAGACCTAAACCTAAACCTATAGCCTAAACTCAAATCCCTAAACCTTAACCTATAACCTAACCTAAACCTATACTTATAACCTCAAACTATTCCCAAAACCCAAACCGACACCTAAACCTAAACCTAAACCTAAACCTATAACCTAAACTCAATTCCCTAAACCTCAACCTAGACCTAAACCTAAACCTATAGCCTAAACTCAAATCCCTAAACCTTAACCTATAACCTAACCTAAACTTATACTTAAAACTTAAAACTATTCCCAAATCCCAAAACCTATAACCTAAACCAAAACCAAAACCTATAACCTAAACCCGAACCCATTCTCAGATCCCAAAACCCAAACCTCAACCTAAACCTAAACCTAAACCTATAACCTAAACCCAATTCCCTAAACCTTAACCTAGACCTAAACCTAAACCTATAGCCTAAACTCAAATCCCAAAACCTTAACCTATAACCTAACCTAAACCTATACTTATAACCTAAAACTATTCCCAAATCCCAAAACCTATTACCTAAACCTAAACCTAAACCTAAACCTATAACCTAAACTCAATTCCCTAAACCTCAACCTAAACCTAAACCTAAACCTATAACCTAAACTCAATTCCGTAAACCTCAACCTAGACCTAATCCTAAACCTATAGCCTAAACTCAAATCCCTAAACCTTAACCTATAACCTAACCTAAACCTATACTTATAACCTAAAACTATTCCCAAATCCCAAAACCTATTACCTAAACTCATTCTCAAATCCAAAACCTATAACCTAAACCTCAACTCATTCCCAAATCCCAAGACCTATAACCTAAACTAAAACCAAAACCTATAACCTAGACCCGAACCCATTCTCAAATCCCCAAAACCCAAACCGACACCTAAACCTAAACCTAAACCTAAACCTATAACCTAACCTCAACCTAGACCTAAACCTAAACCTATAGCCTAAACTCAAATCCCTAAACCTTAACCTAGACCTAGACCTAAACCTAAACCTATAGCCTAAACTCAAATCCCTAAACCTTAACCTATAACCAAACCTAAACCTATACTTATAACCAAAAAGTATTCCCAAAACCCAAACCGACACCTAAACCTAAACCTAAACCTAAACCTATAGCCTAAACTCAAATCCCTAAACCTTAACCTATAACCTAACCTAAACTTATACTTAAAACCTAAAACTATTCCCAAATCCCAAACCCTATAACCTAAACCAAAACCTAAACCTAAACCTATAACCGAAACTCAATTCCCTAAACCTCAACCTAGACCTAAACCTAAACCTATAGCCTAAACTCAAATCCCTAAACCTTAACCTAGACCTAGACCTAAACCTAAACCTATAGCCTAAACTCAAATCCCTAAACCTCAACCTAGACCTAGACCTAAACCTAAACCTATAGCCAAAACTCTAATCTCTAAACCTTAACCTATAACCTAACCTAAACCTATACTTATAACCTAAAACTATTCCCAACACCCAAACCGACACCCAAACCTAAACCTAAGCCTAAACCTATAGCCTACACTCAAATCCCTAAACCTTAACCTATAACCTAACCTAAACTTATACTTAAAACCTAAAACTATTCCCAAATCCCAAGCCCTATAACCTAAACCAAAACCAAAACCTATAACCTAAATCCGAACCCATTCTTAAATCCCAAAACCCAAACCTCAACCTAAACCTAAACCTAAACCTATAACCTAAACTCAATTCCCTAAACCTCAACCTAGACCTAATCCTAAACCTATAACCTAAACTCAAATCCCAAAACCTTAACCTATAACCTAACCTAAACCTATACTTATAACCTAAAACTATTCCCAAATCCCAAAACCTATTACCTAAACCTAAAACTGAACCTAAACCTATAACCTAAACTCAATTCTCTCAACCTCAACCTAAATCTAAACCTAAACCTATAACCTAAACTCAATTCCCTAAACCTCAACCTAGACCTAAACCTAAACCTATAACCAAAACTCAAATCCCAAAACCTTAACCTATAACCTAACCTAAACCTATACTTATAACCTAAAACTATTCCCAAATCCCAAAACCTATTACCTAAACCTAAACCTAAACCTAAACCTATAAGCTAAACTCAATTCCCTAAACCTCAACCTAAACCTAAACCTAAACCTATAACCTAAACTCAATTCCCTAAACCTCAACCTAGACCTAATCCTAAACCTATAACCTAAACTCAAATCCCAAAACCTTAACCTATAACCTAACCTAAACCTATACTTATAACCTAAAACTATTCCCAAAACCCAAACCGACACCTAAACCTAAACCTAAACCTATAACCTAAACTTAAATCCCTAAACCTCAACCTAGACCTAGACCTAAACCTATAGCCTAAACTCAAATCCCTAAACCTTAACCTATAATCTAACCTAAACTTATACTTAAAACTTAAAACTATTCCCAAGTCCTAAAACGTATAACCAAAACCAAAACCAAAACCTATAACCTAAACCCGAACCCATTCTCAAATCCCAAAACCCAAACCTCAACCTAAACCTAAACCTAAACCTCTAACCTAAACTCAATTCCCTAAACCTCAACCTAGACCTAAACCTAAACCTATAGCCTAAACTCAAATCCCAAAACCTTAACCTATAACCTAACCTAAACCTATACTTATAACCTAAAACTATTCCCAAATCCCAAAACCTATTACCTAAACCTAAACCTAAACCTAAACCTATAACCTAAACTCAATTCCCTAAACCTCAACCTAAACCTAAACCTAAACCTATAACCTAAACTCAATTCCTTAAACCTCAACCTAGACCTAATCCTAAACCTATAGCCTAAACTCAAATCCCTAAACCTTAACCTATAACCTAACCTAAACCTATACTTATAACCTAAAACTATTCCCAAATCCCAAAACCTATTACCTAAACTCATTCTCAAATCCAAAACCTATAACCTAAACCTCAACCCATTCCCAAATCCCAAGACCTATAACCTAAACTAAAACCAAAACCTATAACCTAGACCCGAACCCATTCTTAAATCCCCAAAACCCAAACCGACACCTAAAACCTAAACCTAAACCTATAACCTAACCTCAACCTAGACCTAAACCTAAACCTATAGCCTAAACTCATATCCCTAAACCTTAACCTAGACCTAGACCTAAACATAAACCTATAGCCTAAACTCAAATCCCTAAACCTTAACCTATAACCTAACCTAAACCTATACTTATAACCTAAAAGTATTCCCAAAACCCAAACCGACACCTAAACCTAAACCTAAACCTAAACCTATAGCCTAAACTCAAATCCCTAAACCTTAACATATAACCTAACATAAACTTATACTTATAACCTAAAACTATTCCCAAATCCCAAACCCTATAACCTAAACCAAAACCTAAACCTAAACCTATAACCGAAACTCAATTCCCTAAACCTCAACCTAGACCTAAACCTAAACCTATAGCCTAAACTCAAATCCCAAAACCTTAACCTATAACCTAACCTAAACCTATACTTATAACCTAAAACTATTCCCAAATCCCAAAACCTATTACCTAAACCTAAACCTAAACCTAAACCTATAACCTAAACTCAATTCCCTAAACCTCAACCTAAACCTAAACCTAAACCTATAACCTAAACTCAATTCCTTAAACCTCAACCTAGACCTAATCCTAAACCTATAGCCTAAACTCAAATCCCTAAACCTTAACCTATAACCTAACATAAACCTATACTTATAACCTAAAACTATTCCCAAATCCCAAAACCTATTACCTAAACTCATTCTCAAATCCAAAACCAATAACCTAAACCTCAACCCATTCCCAAATCCCAAGACCTATAACCTAAACTAAAACCAAAACCTATAACCTAGACCCGAACCCATTCTCAAATCCCCAAAACCCAAACCGACACCTAAACCTAAACCTAAACCTAAACCTATAACCTAACCTCAACCTAGACCTAAACCTAAACATATAGCCTAAACTCAAATCACTAAACCTTAACCTAGACCTAGACCTAAACCTAAACCTATAGCCTAAACTCAAATCCCTAAACCTTAACCTATAACCTAACCTAAACCTATACTTATAACCTAAAAGTATTCCCAAAACCCAAACCGACACCTAAACCTAAACCTAAACCTAAACCTATAGCCTAAACTCAAATCCCTGAACCTTAACCTATAACCTAACCTAAACTTATACTTAAAACCTAAAACTATTCCCAAATCCCAAACCCTATAACCTAAACCAAAACCTAAACCTAAACCTATAACCGAAACTCAATTCCCTAAACCTCAACCTAGACCTAAACCTAAACCTATAGCCTAAACTCAAATCCCTAAACCTTAACCTAGACCTAGACCTAAACCTAAACCTATAGCCTAAACTCAAATCCCTAAACCTCAACCTAGACCTAGACCTAAACCTAAACCTATAGCCTAAACTCAAATCTCTAAACCTTAACCTATAACCTAACCTAAACCTATACTTATAACCTAAAACTATTCCCAAAACCCAAACCGACACCTAAACCTAAACCTAAACCTAAACCTATAGCCTACACTCAAATCCCTAAACCTTAACCTATAACCTAACCTAAACTTATACTTAAAACCTAAAACTATTCCCAAATCCCAAACCCTAAAACCTAAACCAAAACCAAAACCTATAACCTAAATCCGAACCCATTCTCAAATCCCAAAACCCAAACCTCAACCTAAACCTAAACCTAAACCTATAACCTAAACTCAATTCCCTAAACCTCAACCTAGACCTAATCCTAAACCTATAACCTAAACTCAAATCCCAAAACCTTAACCTATAACCTAACCTAAACCTATACTTATAACCTAAAACTATTCCCAAATCCCAAAACCTATTACCTAAACCTAAAACTGAACCTAAACCTATAACCTAAACTCAATTCTCTCAACCTCAACCTAAACCTAAACCTAAACCTATAACCTAAACTCAATTCCCTAAACCTCAACCTAGACCTAAACCTAAACCTATAGCCTAAACTCAAATCCCAAAACCTTAACCTATAACCTAACCTAAACCTATACTTATAACCTAAAACTATTCCCAAAATCCCAAAACCTATTACCTAAACCTAAACCTAAACCTAAACCTATAACCTAAACTCAATTCCCTAAACCTCAACCTAAACCTAAACCTAAACCTATAACCTAAACTCAATTCCCTAAACCTCAACCTAGACCTAATCCTAAACCTATAACCTAAACTCAAATCCCAAAACCTTAACCTATAACCTAAACTAAACCTATACTTATAACCTAAAACTATTCCCAAATCCTAAACCGACACCTAAACCTAAACCTAAACCTAAACCTATAACCTAAACTCAATTCCCTAAACCTAAACCTAGACCTAAACCTAAACCTATAGCCTAAACTCAAATCCCTAAACCTTAACCTAGACCTAGACCTAAACCTAAACCTATAGCCTAAACTCAAATCCCTAAACCTTAACCTATAACCTAACCTAAACCTATACTTATAACCTAAAACTATTCCCAAAACCCAAACCGACACCTAAACCTAAACCTAAACCCAAACGTATAACCTAAAATCAAATCCCTAAACCTCAACCTAGACCTAAAGCTAAACCTATAGCCTAAACTCAAATCCCTAAACCTTAACCTATAACCTAACCTAAACTTATACTTAAAACTTAAAACTATTCCCAAATCCCAAAACCTATAATCTAAACCAAAACCAAAACCTATAACCTAAACCCGAACCCATTCTCAAATCCCAAAACCCAAACCTCAACCTAAACCTAAACCTAAACCTATAACCTAAACTCAATTCCCTAAACCTCAACCTCGACCTAAACCTAAACCTATAGCCTAAACTCAAATCCCAAAACCTTAACCTATAACCTAACCTAAACCTATACTTATAACCTAAAACTATTCCCAAATCCCAAAACCTATTACCTAAACCTAAACCTATAACCTAAACTCAATTCCCTAAACCTCAACCTAAACCTAAACCTAAACCTATAACCTAAACTCAATTCCCTAAACCTCAACCTAGACCTAATCCTAAACCTATAGCCTAAACTCAAATCCCTAAACCTTAACCTATAACCTAGACCTAAACCTAAACCTATAGCCTAAACTCAAATCCCTAAACCTTAACCTATAACCTAACCTAAACCTATACTTATAACCTAAAACTATTCCCAAAACCCAAACCGACACCTAAACCTAAACCTAAACCTAAACCTATAACCTAAAATCAAATCCCTAAACCTCAACCTAGACCTAAAGCTAAACCTATAGCCTAAACTCAAATCCCTAAACCTTAACCTATAACCTAACCTAAACTTATACTTAAAACTTAAAACTATTCCCAAATCCCAAAACCTATAATCTAAACCAAAACCAAAACCTATAACCTAAACCCGAACCCATTCTCAAATCCCAAAACCCAAACCTCAACCTAAACCTAAACCTAAACCTATAACCTAAACTCAATTCCCTAAACCTCAACCTCAACCTAAACCTAAACCTATAGCCTAAACTCAAATCCCAAAACCTTAACCTATAACCTAACCTAAACCTATACTTATAACCTAAAACTATTCCCAAATCCCAAAACCTATTACCTAAACCTAAACCTATAACCTAAACTCAATTCCCTAAACCTCAACCTAAACCTAAACCTAAACCTATAACCTAAACTCAATTCCCTAAATCTCAACCTCGACCTAATCCTAAACCTATAGCCTAAACTCAAATCCCTAAACCTAAACCTATAACCTAACCTAAACCTATACTTATAACCTAAAACTATTCCCAAACCCCAAAACCTATTACCTATACCCATTTCAAATCCAAAACCTATAACCTGAACCTGAACCCATTCCCAAATCCCAAGACCTATAACCTAAACCAAAACCAAAACCTATACCCTAATCCCGAACCCATTCTCAAATCTCCAAAACCCAAACCGACGCCTAAACCTAAACCTAAACCTAAACCTATAACCTAACCTCAACCTAGACCTAAACCTAAACCTATAGCCTAAACTCAAATCCCTAAACCTTAACCTAGACCTAAACCTAAACCTAAACCTATAGCCTAAACTCAAATCCCAAAACCTTAACCTATAACCTAACCTAAACCTATACTTATAACCTAAAACTATTCCCAAATCCCAAAACCTATTACCTAAACCTAAACCTAAACCTAAACCTAAACCAAAACCAAAACCTATAACCTAGACGTGAACTCATTCTCAAATCCCAAAATCTTTAACCTAAACCTAAACCTTAACATAAACCTATAACCTATAACCTAAATCAAAACCTATAACCTAAACAAAAACCATAACCTATAACCTAAACTCGAACCCATTCTCAAATTCAAAAACCTATAACCTAAACCCAAACCTATAACTAAAACCAAAACCAAAACCTATAATCTAAACCTGAACCCATTCTCAAATCCCAAAACCTATAACCTAAACCGAAACCGTAACCTAATCCTATAACCTAAACTCAAATCCCTAAACCTTAACCTATAACCTAACCTAAACCTATACTTATAACCTAAAACTATTCCCAAATCCCAAAACTTATTACCTAAACCTACCCTCTCCCTAAACCTATAACCTAAACTCAATTCCCTAAACTTAAACCTACACCTAATCCTAGTCTCAACTCCCTAACCTAAACCTAAACCTAAACTTGAAAACCCAAACTTAAACCCAATCCCGAACCTGAACCCGATTTCCTAAACCTAAACCATAATCCATTCTCAAATCCAAAAACCTATAACCTAAACCTAAACCAAAACCAAAACTTATAACCTAAACCCGAACCCATTCTCAAATTCCAAAACCTATAACCTAAACCCGAACCCATTCTCAAATCCCAAAACCCAAACTTAAACCTAAACCTAAACATAAAACATAAACCTAAACCTATAACATAAACTCAAATCCCTAAACCTAAACCTAAACCTAATCCTATAACCTAAACTGAAATCCCTAAACCTTAACCTATGACCTAACATAAAGCTATACTTATAACCTAAAACTATTCCAAATCCTAAAACCTATTACCTAAACCTATAACCTAAACTCAATTCCGTAAACCTCAACCTAGACCTAAACCTAAACCTAAACCTATAGCCTAAACTCAAATCCCTAAACCTTAACCTATAACCTAACCTAAACCTATACTTATAACCTAAAACTATTCCCAAATCCCAAAACCTATTACCTAAACCTAACCTTTTCCTAAACCATAACCCATTCTCAATTCCCTAAAGCTATAACCTATAACCTAAACCTAAACCTAAACATAAACCTAACCTAAACTTATAACCTTTCCTAAAACCTTTAACTTAAACCTAAACTTAAAACCTAAATGTATTCTCAAATTCTTAAACCCAAACCTACACCTAATCCTAATCTCAACTCCCTAACCTAAACCTAAACTTGAAAGCCCAAACCTAAACCCGATCTCGAACCCGAACCCGATTTCCTAAACCTAAACCTTAACCTGTAATCAAGTTCCCAAAAGCTATAACCTATAACCTAAACCTTAACCTAAACCTAAACCAAAACCTATAACCTAAACCTTAACCTATAACCTAAACTTAATTATAACCTATAGCCTAACCTTAACCTAAACCTAAACCAAACCTAAACCTATAATCATATGGTGAGACCATTTCTTTTGTGTCAATTTCATTCCTCTTTGAGTTTTTTTTTTTAATTCATTAAGAAAAAAAAGTGGTTATACGTGATGCACTTCTTTCACTGTCTTTCTTTTCTCTAATGGGCATTCTAATTTATGAATGACATGACTGTTTGTAGGATGATGGAATATACGAAGCTGCTGAAATTCGGTGAAGTCGAGCACATTTCTCTAATGAAGCCAAAGATTTGTATTTTCAGCATTATTGTATTTGTAACTGTAATTGATTGTAATTGTAATTAATTGAATGAAGGATTGTAATTGTAATTGAATGAATGAAGGATTGTAATTGTAATTGAATGAATGAATGATTGTACAGGTGGTATTTGAATGAACAGGTGGTAATTGAATGAACAGGTGGTATTTGAATGAACAGGTGGTAATTGAATGAACAGGTGATTTAATTTTTCAATGTACAAAATAGCTACGGATACTGACCGTAGCCACTAGTCAGACAGGTGTAGCCTTTTTAATTTTAGCATATTGCTACGGACTTTCAGCTACAAATAATATCCGTAGCTGTTTGAAGTTTTTGCTACAGATATAATTGCTATGGATTATATCTGTAGCTATTTAACATATAGCTACGGATTTAATCCGTAGCCAATAATCAGATAGGTGTAGCCTTTTAAATTTTGGCTATTGCTATGGACTTTCAGCTACAAATAATATCTATAGCTGTTTATTTTTTTTGCTACAGGGGAAAAGGCTACGGATTTAATCCGTAGCCATAGACCTATAGCTACGGATTTAATTCGTAGCCATAGGTTCCAGACCTATCGTTATGGCACCTACGATGACGGTCGTGTTACGGACTAGCTACGGACTTAATCCGTAGCTTAGGTCTAAGGCTACGGATTAAATCCGTAGCCTTTGCCCATTTTTTTGGTAGTGGCACGATTGAATTACCGGAACCCATGCACCCCGAAGATGTGACAAAGACCAGTGAAAGAGATTTTCGCTGCTATCATCGCCTGGTGGGACATCTGACGAAAATTGTTATACATTGAAGTGCATAATACAACGGATGATAGATAGGGGTGACATAGTAATTGGAAAAGAAAAGGAAAGGGGTACAATGGCAACGGTAAATGTGCTTACGATTCGAGAAAGGGGCCGCAAAATGAGAAAGGAAGAGGACTGCAAGACGACAAAGAAGGTAGCAGTGATTACATTACGATCAGGAAGGAATATAACAAGTCCTGCAAAGAAAAAAGTGGGGATTGTGAGGAGAGAA
>NW_026682851.1:0-37835 GCF_029962835.1 Magnolia sinica | reverse complement strand
TGTCAAATGGCCACTCCTAGGAGCAATGTTGGTTAGATGTCCACATTGATGGGCAATGATGGTTAAATGTCCACATTGTGAGCCCGGTTTTCGAGTTTGGGGCGTGACAACCTTTTAACTTGCTTTTGCTTTCAGGAGTAACATGTTGCGGAAGAATCTACGAACCCTATTTTATAGAAATTCTAATACTAACATCTAATTCGGTTGATAAACGGCCACTCCTAGGGAGTAATGGTGGTTAGATGAAAACATTAATGGGCAATGATGGTTAAATGTCCACATTGTGAGCCCGGTTTCTGAGTTTGTGGCATGACAGTTTTCATACTTGCTTTTGTTTTCAGGAGTAACATGTCGCTGAAGAATCTACTAACGCAATTTATAGAAATTCTAAAACTAACATCTAGTTTGGTTGTTAAATGGCCACTCCTAGGGAGCAATGTTGGTTAGATGTCCACATTGATGGGCAATGATGGTTAAATGTCCACATTGTGAGCCCGGTTTCTGAGTTTGAGGTGTGGCTATTTTTATGCTTATTTTTTTTTCCGGAGTAACATTTCGTGGAAGAATCTACTAACGCTTTTTAATAGAAATTCTAAGAATAACATATAGTTTTGTTATTAAATGGCCACTCATAGGGAGCAATGTTGGTTAGATGTCCACATTGATGGGCAATGATGGTTAAATGTCCACATTATGAGCCCGGTTTCCAAGTTTGGGGCGTGGCAGTTTTTATACTAGCTTTTGTTTTCAGGAGTAACATTTCGCGGAAGAATCTACTAACATTTGGTTTGGTTGTTAAATGGTCATTCATAGGGAGGAATGTTGGTTAAATGTCTACATTGATGGGCAATGATGGTTAAATGTCCACATTGTGAGCCCGGTTTATGAGTTCGGGGCGTGACGGTTTTTGTACCTGCTTTTGTTTACAGGAATAACATGTCGCGGAAGAATCTACTTACACTATTTAATAGAAATTCTAATACTAACATGTAATTTGGTTGTTATTGCTTTTAAGCCGACCACAGCTTGTTTGTGTATTTTGTGTGGATTGAGAGACATGAGACATTTAAATTCTACCAGTAATATCTAATTAGCTCAGTTTTTATACTTGCTTTTGTTTACAGGAGTAACATGGCGTGGAAGAATCTACTAACTATATTTAATGGAAATTCTAATGCTAACATCTAATTGTGTTGTTTTTAACACGTGTATCTAATCAGCTTTGTTTTTGTGAGGCCATTGGCTCACTATATGTTTGGGTCTATGTGAGCCACTCTTAGGGAGCAATGTTGGTTAGATGTCCACATTTGTAGGCAATGATGGTTTAATGTCCACATTATGACCCCGGTTTCTGAGTTTGGGGCGCGACGGTTTTTACACTTGCTTTTGTTTTCAGGAGTAACATATCGTGGAAGAATCTACTAACGCTATTTAAAAGAAATTCCAATACTAACATCTACTTTGGTTGTTAAATGGCCACTGCTAGGGAGTAATGTTGGTTAGATGTCCACATTGCTATTTAATAGAAATTCCAATACTAACATCTACTTTGGTTGTTAAATGGCCACTACTAAGGAGCAATGTTGGTTAGATGTCCACATTGATGGGCAATGATGGTTAAATGTCCACATTGTGAGCCCGGTTTCCGAGTTTGGGGCGTGACGGTTTTTACACTTGCTTTTGCTTTCAGGAGTAACATGTTGCGGAAGAATCTACGAACCCTATTTTATAGAAATTCTAATACTAACATCTAATTCGGTTGATAAACGACCACTCCTAGGGAGTAATGGTGGTTAGATGAAAACATTAATGGGCAATGATGGTTAAATGTCCACATTGTGAGCCCGGTTTCTGAGTTTGTGGCATGACAGTTTTCATACTTGCTTTTGTTTTCAGGAGTAACATGTCGCTGAAGAATCTACTAACGCAATTTATAGAAATTCTAAAACTAACATCTAGTTTGGTTGTTAAATGGCCACTCCTAGGGAGCAATGTTGGTTAGATGTCCACATTGATGGGCAATGATGGTTAAATGTCCACATTGTGAGCCCGGTTTCTGAGTTTGAGGTGTGACAATTTTTATGCTTATTTTTTTTTTTCAGGAGCAGCATTTCGTGGAAGAATCTGCTAACGCTTTTTAATAGAAATTCCAATACTAACATATAGTTTTGTTGTTAAATGGCCACTCATAGGGAGCAATGTTGGTTAGATGTCCACATTGATGGGCAATGATGGTTAAATGTCCACATTATGAGCCCGGTTTCCAAGTTTGGGGCGTGGCGGTTTTTATACTAGCTTTTGTTTTCAGGAGTAACATTTCGCGGAAGAATCTACTAACATTTGGTTTGGTTGTTAAATGGTCATTCATAGGGAGGAATGTTGGTTAAATGTCTACATTGATGGGCAATGATGGTTAAATGTCCACATTGTGAGCCCGGTTTATGAGTTCGGGGCGTGACGGTTTTTGTACCTGCTTTTGTTTACAGGAATAACATGTCGCGGAAGAATCTACTTACACTATTTAATAGAAATTCTAATACTAACATGTAATTTGGTTGTTATTGCTTTTAAGCCGACCACAGCTTGTTTGTGTATTTTGTGTGGATTGAGAGACATGAGACATTTAAATTCTACCAGTAATATCTAATTAGCTCAGTTTTTTTGTTTTCGGGAGTAACATGGCGTGGAAGAATCTACTAACTATATTTAATGGAAATTCTAATGCTAACATCTAATTGTGTTGTTTTTAACACGTGCAGTTCTTAATTCGACCACAGCTTGTTTGTGTGTTTTGTGGGGATTGAGAGACGTGGGCGATCTGAATTCTACTACTAATATCTAATTAGCTTTGTTTTTGTGAGGCCATTGGCTCACTATATGTTTGGGTCTATGTGGGCCACTCTTAGGGAGCAATGTTGGTTAGATGTCCACATTTGTAGGCAATGATGGTTTAATGTCCACATTATGACCCCGGTTTCTGAGTTTGGGGCGCGACAGTTTTTACACTTGCTTTTGTTTTCAGGAGTAACATATCGTGGAAGAATCTACTAACGCTATTTAAAAGAAATTCCAATACTAACATCTACTTTGGTTGTTAAATGGCCACTACTAGGGAGCAATGTTGGTTAGATGTCCACATTGCTATTTAATAGAAATTCCAATACTAACATCTACTTTGGTTGTTAAATGGCCACTACTAGGGAGCAATGTTGGTTAGATGTCCACATTGATGGGCAATGATGGTTAAATGTCCACATTGTGAGCCCGGTTTCCGAGTTTGGGGCGTGACAACCTTTTAACTTGCTTTTGCTTTCAGGAGTAACATGTTGCGGAAGAATCTACGAACCCTATTTTATAGAAATTCTAATACTAACATCTAATTCGGTTGATAAACGGCCACTCCGAGGGAGTAATGGTGGTTAGATGAAAACATTAATGGGCAATGATGGTTAAATGTCCACATTGTGAGCCCGGTTTCCGAGTTTGGGGCATGACAATTTTTATACTTGCTTTTGTTTTCAGGAGTAACATGTCGCTGAAGAATCTACTAACGCAATTTATACAAATTCTGAAACTAACATCTAGTTTGGTTGTTAAATGGCCACTCCTAGGGAGCAATGTTGGTTAGATGTCCACATTAATGGGCAATGATGGTTAAATGTCTTCTGAGTTTGAGGTGTGACAATTTTTATGCTTATTCTTTTTTTCAGGAGCAGCATTTCGTGGAAGAATCTGCTAACGCTTTTTAATAGAAATTCCAATACTAACATATAGTTTTGTTGTTAAATGGCCACTCATAGGGAGCAATGTTGGTTAGATGTCCACATTGATGGGCAATGATGGTTAAATGTCCACATTATGAGCCCGGTTTCCAAGTTTGGGGCGTGGCGGTTTTTATACTAGCTTTTGTTTTCAGGAGTAACATTTCGCGGAAGAATCTACTAACATTTGGTTTGGTTGTTAAATGGTCATTCATAGGGAGGAATGTTGGTTAAATGTCTACATTGATGGGCAATGATGGTTAAATGTCCACATTGTGAGCCCGGTTTCCGAGTTTGGGGCGTGACAGTTTTTATACTTACATTTGTTATTGAAACATGTAGCTTTTAAGCCGACCACAGCTTGTTTGTGTATTTTGTGTGGATTGAGAGACATGAGACATTTAAATTCTACCAGTAATATCTAATTAGCTCAGTTTTTATACTTGCTTTTGTTCACAGGAGTAACATGGCGTGGAAGAATCTACTAACTATATTTAATGGAAATTCTAATGCTAACATCTAATTGTGTTGTTTTTAACACGTGCAGTTCTTAATTCGACCACAGCTTGTTTGTGTGTTTTGTGGGGATTGAGAGACGTGGGCGATCTGAATTCTACTACTAATATCTAATTAGCTTTATTTTTGTGAGGCTATTGGCTCACTATATGTTTGGGTCTATGTGGGCCACTCCTAGGGAGCAATGTTGGTTAGATGTCCACATTGACGGGCAATGATGGTTAAATGTCCACATTATGACCCCGGTTTCTGAGTTTGGGGCGCGACAGTTTTTACACTTGCTTTTGTTTTCAGGAGTAACATATCGTGGAGGAATCTACTAACGCTATTTAAAAGAAATTCCAATACTAACATCTACTTTGGTTGTTAAATGGCCACTCCTAGGGAGCAATGTTGGTTAGATGTCCACATTGCTATTTAATAGAAATTTTAATACTAACAACTAGTTTGTTTGTTAAATGGCTACTTCGATGGAGCAATGTTGGTTAGATGTTCACATTGATGGGCAATGATGGTTAAATGTCCACATTGTGAGCCTGGTTTCCGAGTTTAGGGCTTCACAATTTTTATACATGTTTTTTTTTAGGAGTAACATGTTGTGGAAGAATCTACTAACGTTATTTAATTGAAATTCTATTACTAACATCTAGTTTGGTTGTAAAACGGCCACTGCTAGGGATTAATGGTGGTTAGATGAAAACATTAATGGGCAATCAAGGTTAAATGTCCACATTGTGAGACTTATTTTTGTTTTTAGGTATAAAATATCATGGAAGAATCTAAAAACGCTAATTAATAAAAATTATAATATCAACATCTAGTTTGGTTGTTAAATGGCCACTCCTAGGGAGCAATGTTGGTTAGATGTCCACATTGATGGGCAATGATGGTTAAATGTCCACATTGTGAGCCCGGTTTCTGAGTTTGAGGTGTGACAATTTTTATGCTTATTTTTTTTTTTCAGGAGCAGCATTTCGTGGAAGAATCTGCTAACGCTTTTTAATAGAAATTCCAATACTAACATATAGTTTTGTTGTTAAATGGCCACTCATAGGGAGCAATGTTGGTTAGATGTCCACATTGATGGGCAATGATGGTTAAATGTCCACATTTTGAGCCCGGTTTCCAAGTTTGGGGCGTGGCAGTTTTTATACTAGCTTTTGTTTTCAGGAGTAACATTTCGCGGAAGAATCTACTAACATTTGGTTTGGTTGTTAAATGGTCATTCATAGGGAGGAATGTTGGTTAAATGTCTACATTGATGGGCAATGCTGGTTAAATGTCCACATTGTGAGCCCGGTTTATGAGTTCGGGGCGTGACGGTTTTTGTACCTGCTTTTGTTTACAGGAATAACATGTCGCGGAAGAATCTACTTACACTATTTAATAGAAATTCTAATACTAACATGTAATTTGGTTGTTATTGAAACGTGTAGCTTTTAAGGCGACCACAGCTTGTTTGTGTATTTTGTGTGGATTGAGAGACATGAGACATTTAAATTCTACCAGTAATATCTAATTAGCTCAGTTTTTATACTTGCTTTTGTTTACAGGAGTAACATGGCGTGGAAGAATCTACTAACTATATTTAATGGAAATTCTAATGCTAACATCTAATTGTGTTGTTTTTAACACGTGCAGTTCTTAATTCGACCACAGCTTGTTTGTGTGTTTTGTGGGGATTGAGAGACGTGGGCGATCTGAATTCTACTACTAATATCTAATTAGCTTTATTTTTGTGAGGCTATTGGCTCACTATATGTTTGGGTCTATGTGGGCCACTCTTAGGGAGCAATGTTGGTTAGATGTCCACATTTGCAGGCAATAATGGTTTAATGTCCACATTATGACCCCGGTTTCTGAGTTTGGGGCGTGACGGTTTTTACACTTGCTTTTGCTTTCAAGAGTAACATATCGTGGAAGAATCTACCAACGCTATTTAAAAGAAATTCCAATACTAACATCTACTTTGGTTGTTAAATGGCCACTACTAGGGAGCAATGTTGGTTAGATGTCCACATTGCTATTTAATAGAAATTCCAATACTAACATCTACTTTGGTTGTTAAATGGCCACTACTAGGGAGCAATGTTGGTTAGATGTCCACATTGATGGGCAATGATGGTTAAATGTCCACATTGTGAGCCCGGTTTCCGAGTTTGGGGCGTGACAACCTTTTAACTTGCTTTTGCTTTCAGGAGTAACATGTTGCGGAAGAATCTACGAACCCTATTTTATAGAAATTCTAATACTAACATCTAATTCGGTTGATAAACGACCACTCCTAGGGAGTAATGGTGGTTAGATGAAAACATTAATGGGCAATGATGGTTAAATGTCCACATTGTGAGCCCGGTTTCTGAGTTTGTGGCATGACAGTTTTCATACTTGCTTTTGTTTTCAGGAGTAACATGTCGCTGAAGAATCTACTAACGCAATTTATAGAAATTCTAAAACTAACATCTAGTTTGGTTGTTAAATGGCCACTCCTAGGGAGCAATGTTGGTTAGATGTCCACATTGACGGGCAATGATGGTTAAATGTCCACATTGTGAGCCCGGTTTCTGAGTTTGAGGTGTGGCAATTTTTATGCTTATTTTTTTTTCAGGAGTAACATTTCGTGGAAGAATCTACTAACGCTTTTTAATAGAAATTCTAAGACTAACATATAGTTTTGTTGTTAAATGGCCACTTATAGGGAGCAATGTTGGTTAGATGTCCACATTGATGGGCAATGATGGTTAAATGTCCACATTATGAGCCCGGTTTCCAAGTTTGGGGCGTGACAGTTTTTATACTGGCTTTTGTTTCCAGGAGTAACATTTCGCGGAAGAATCTACTAACATTTGGTTTGGTTGTTAAATGGTCATTCATAGGGAGGAATGTTGGTTAAATGTCTACATTGATGGGCAATGATGGTTAAATGTCCACATTGTGAGCCCGGTTTATGAGTTCGGGGCGTGACAGTTTTTATACCTGCTTTTGTTTACAGGAATAACACGTCGCGGAAGAATCTACTTACACTATTTAATGGAAATTCTAATGCTAACATCTAATTGTGTTGTTTTTAACACGTGCAGTTCTTAATTCGACCACAGCTTGTTTGTGTGTTTTGTGGGGATTGAGAGACGTGGGCGATCTGAATTCTACTACTAATATCTAATTAGCTTTATTTTTGTGAGGCTATTGGCTCACTATATGTTTGGGTCTATGTGGGCCACTCTTAGGGAGCAATGTTGGTTAGATGTCCACATTTGCAGGCAATAATGGTTTAATGTCCACATTATGACCCCGGTTTCTGAGTTTGGGGCGTGACGGTTTTTACACTTGCTTTTGCTTTCAAGAGTAACATATCGTGGAAGAATCTACCAACGCTATTTAAAAGAAATTCCAATACTAACATCTACTTTGGTTGTTAAATGGCCACTACTAGGGGGCAATGTTGGTTAGATGTCCACATTGCTATTTAATAGAAATTCCAATACTAACATCTACTTTGGTTGTTAAATGGCCACTACTAGGGAGCAATGTTGGTTAGATGTCCACATTGATGGGCAATGATGGTTAAATGTCCACATTGTGAGCCCGGTTTTCGAGTTTGGGGCGTGACAACCTTTTAACTTGCTTTTGCTTTCAGGAGTAACATGTTGCGGAAGAATCTACGAACCCTATTTTATAGAAATTCTAATACTAACATCTAATTCGGTTGATAAACGACCACTCCTAGGGAGTAATGGTGGTTAGATGAAAACATTAATGGGCAATGATGGTTAAATGTCCACATTTGAAGCCCGGTTTCCGAGTTTGGGGCGTGATAATTTTTCTACTTGCTTTTGTTTTCAGGACTAACATGTCGCGGAAGAATCTAATAGTGCTATTTTATAGAAATTCTAATACTAACATCTACTTTGGTTGTTAAATGGCCACTCCTAGGGAGCAATGTTGGTTAGATGTCCACATTGATGGGCAATGATGGTTAAATGTCCACATTGTGAGCCCGGTTTCTGAGTTTGAGGTGTGACAATTTTTATGCTTATTTTTTTTTTTCAGGAGCAGCATTTCGTGGAAGAATCTGCTAACGCTTTTTAATAGAAATTCCAATACTAACATATAGTTTTGTTGTTAAATGGCCACTCATAGGGAGCAATGTTGGTTAGATGTCCACATTGATGGGCAATGATGGTTAAAAAGAATCTACTAACATTTGGTTTGGTTGTTAAATGGTCATTCATAGGGAGGAATGTTGGTTAAATGTCTACATTGATGGGCAATGATGGTTAAATGTCCACATTGTGAGCCCGGTTTATGAGTTCGGGGCGTGACGGTTTTTGTACCTGCTTTTGTTTACAGGAATAACATGTCGCGGAAGAATCTACTTACACTATTTAATAGAAATTCTAATACTAACATGTAATTTGGTTGTTATTGCTTTTAAGCCGACCACAGCTTGTTTGTGTATTTTGTGTGGATTGAGAGACATGAGACATTTAAATTCTACCAGTAATATCTAATTAGCTCAGTTTTTATACTTGCTTTTGTTCACAGGAGTAACATGGCGTGGAAGAATCTACTAACTATATTTAATGGAAATTCTAATGCTAACATCTAATTGTGTTGTTTTTAACACGTGCAGTTCTTAATTCGACCACAGCTTGTTTGTGTGTTTTGTGGGGATTGAGAGACGTGGGCGATCTGAATTCTACTACTAATATCTAATTAGCTTTGTTTTTGTGAGGCCATTGGCTCACTATATGTTTGGGTCTATGTGGGCCACTCTTAGGGAGCAATGTTGGTTAGATGTCCACATTTGCAGGCAATGATGGTTTAATGTCCACATTATGACCCCGGTTTCTGAGTTTGGGGCGTGACGGTTTTTACACTTGCTTTTGCTTTCAGGAGTAACATATCGTGGAAGAATCTACCAACGCTATTTAAAAGAAATTCCAATACTAACATCTACTTTGGTTGTTAAATGGCCACTACTAGGGGGCAATGTTGGTTAGATGTCCACATTGCTATTTAATAGAAATTCCAATACTAACATCTACTTTGGTTGTTAAATGGCCACTACTAGGGAGCAATGTTGGTTAGATGTCCACATTGATGGGCAATGATGGTTAAATGTCCACATTGTGAGCCCGGTTTCCGAGTTTGGGGCGTGACAACCTTTTAACTTGCTTTTGCTTTCAGGAGTAACATGTTGCGGAAGAATCTACGAACCCTATTTTATAGAAATTCTAATACTAACATCTAATTCGGTTGATAAACGGCCACTCCTAGGGAGTAATGGTGGTTAGATGAAAACATTAATGGGCAATGATGGTTAAATGTCCACATTGTGAGCCCGGTTTCCGAGTTTGGGGCGTGACAGTTTTTATACTTGCTTTTGTTTTCAGGAGTAACATGTCGCTGAAGAATCTACTAACGCAATTTATAGAAATTCTAAAACTAACATCTAGTTTGGTTGTTAAATGGCCACTCCTAGGGAGCAATGTTGGTTAGATGTCCACATTGACGGGCAATGATGGTTAAATGTCCACATTGTTATGCTTATTTTTTTTTTCAGGAGTAACATTTCGTGGAAGAATCTACTAACGCTTTTTAATAGAAATTCTAAGACTAACATATAGTTTTGTTGTTAAATGGCCACTTATAGGGAGCAATGTTGGTTAGATGTCCACATTGATGGGCAATGATGGTTAAATGTCCACATTATGAGCCCGGTTTCCAAGTTTGGGGCGTGACAGTTTTTATACTAGCTTTTGTTTCCAGGAGTAACATTTCGCGGAAGAATCTACTAACATTTGGTTGACAGTTTTTATACCTGCTTTTGTTTACAGGAATAACACGTCGCGGAAGAATCTACTTACACTATTTAATAGAAATTCTAATACTAACATGTAATTTGGTTGTTATTGAAACATGCAGCTTTTAAGCCGACCACAGCTTGTTTGTGTATTTTGTGTGGATTGAGAGACATGAGACATTTAAATTCTACTAGTAATATCTAATTAGCTTAGTTTTTATGCTTGCTTTTATTTTCAGGAGTAATATGGCGTGGAAGAATTTACTAACTATATTTAATGGAAATTCTAATGCTAACATCTAATTGTGTTGTTTTTAACACGTGCAATTTTTAATTCGACCACAGCTTGTTTGTTTGTTTTGTGGGGATTGAGAGACATGAGCCATCTAAATTCTACTACTAATATCTAATTAGCTTTGTTTTTGTGAGGCCATTGGCTCACTATATGTTTGGGTCTATGTGGGCCACTCTTAGGGAGCAATGTTGGTTAGATGTCCACATTTGTAGGCAATGATGGTTTAATGTCCACATTATGACCCCGGTTTCTGAGTTTGGGGCGCGACGGTTTTTACACTTGCTTTTGTTTTCAGGAGTAACATATCGTGGAAGAATCTACTAACGCTATTTAAAAGAAATTCCAATACTAACATCTACTTTGGTTGTTAAATGGCCACTACTAGGTAGCAATGTTGGTTAGATGTCCACATTGCTATTTAATAGAAATTCCAATACTAACATCTACTTTGGTTGTTAAATGGCCACTACTAGGGAGCAATGTTGGTTAGATGTCCACATTGATGGGCAATGATGGTTAAATGTCCACATTGTGAGCCCGGTTTTCGAGTTTGGGGCATGACAGTTTTTATACTTGCTTTTGCTTTCAGGAGTAACATGTTGCGTAAGAATCTACTAACCCTATTTTATAGAAATTCTAATACTAACATCTAATTTGGTTGTTAAATGGTCACTCTTAAGGAGTAATGATAGTTAGATGTCCACATTGATGGGCAATGATGGTTAAATGTCCACATTGTGAGCTCGGTTTTCGAGTTTGGAGCGTGATAGTTTTTATAGTTGCTTTTATTTTCAAGAGTAACATGTCGCTGAAGAATTTATTAATGCAATTTATAGAAATTCAAAAACTAACATCTAGTTTGGTTGTTAAATGGTTACTCCTAGGGAGCAATGTTGGTTAGATGTCCACATTAATGGGCAATGATGGTTTAATGTCCACATTGTGAGCCCGGTTTCCGTGTTTGGGGTGTGACAATACTTATTTTTTTTCAGGAGTAACATTTCGTGGAAGAATCTACTAACGCTTTTTAATAGAAATTCTAATACTAACATATAGTTTTGTTGTTAAATGGCCACTCCTAGGGAGCAATGTTGGTTAGATGTCCACATTGATGGGCAATGATGGTTAAATGTCCACATTGTGAGCCCGGTTTCCAAGTTTGGGGCGTGACAGTTTTTATACTTGCTTTTGTTTTCAGGAGTAACATTTCGCGGAAGAATCTACTAACATTTGGTTTGGTTGTTAAATGGTCATTCATAGGGAGGAATGTTGGTTAAATGTCTACATTGATGGGCAATGATGGTTAAATGTCCACATTGTGAGCCCGGTTTATGAGTTCGGGGCGTGACAGTTTTTATACCTGCTTTTGTTTACAGGAATAACACGTGGCGGAAGAATCTACTTACACTATTTAATAGAAATTCTAATACTAACATGTAATTTGGTTGTTATTGAAACATGCAGCTTTTAAGCCGACCACAGCTTGTTTGTGTATTTTGTGTTCTAACACGTGCAGTTTTGAATTCGACCACAGCTTGTTCGTGTGTTTTGTGGGGATTGAGAGACGTGAGCGATCTAAATTCTACTACTAATATCTAATTAGCTTTGTTTTTGTGAGGCCATTGGCTCACTATATGTTTGGGTCTATGTGGGCCACTCTTAGGGAGCAATGTTGGTTAGATGTCCACATTTGTAGGCAATGATGGTTTAATGTCCACATTATGACCCCGGTTTCTGAGTTTGGGGCGTGACGGTTTTTACACTTGCTTTTGCTTTCAGGAGTAACATATCGTGGAAGAATCTACCAACGCTATTTAAAAGAAATTCCAATACTAACATCTACTTTGGTTGTTAAATGGCCACTACTAGGGGGCAATGTTGGTTAGATGTCCACATTGCTATTTAATAGAAATTCTATTATTAACATTTAGTTTGGTTGTTAAATGGCCACTCCTAGGGAGCAATGTTGGTTAGATGTCCACATTAATGGGCAATGATGGTTAAATGTCCACATTTTGAGCTCGGTTTTTGAGTTTGAGCGTGACGGTTTTTATACTTGTTTTTGTTTTCAGGAGTAACATGTCGCGAAAGAATCTACTAATGTTATTTAATAGAAATTCTAATACTAACATGCAGTTTGGTTGTTAAATGGCCACTCCTAGGGTGCAATTTTGGTTAGATGTCACATTGGTGGGCAATGATGGATAAATGTATACATTATGAGCCCGGTTTCCGAGTTTGGGGCGTGACAGTTTTTATACTTGCTTTTGTTTTCAGGAGTAACATGTCGCGGAAGAATCTACTAATGCTATTTAATAGAAATTCTAATACTAACATCTAGTTTGGTTGTTAAATGGCCACTCCTAGGGAGCAATGTTGGTTAGATGTCCACATTGATGGGCAATGATGGTTAAATGTCCACATTGTGAGCCCGGTTTCTGAGTTTGAGGTGTGACAATTTTTATGCTTATTTTTTTTTTTTCAGGAGCAGCATTTCGTGGAAGAATCTGCCACATTATGAGCCCGGTTTCCGAGTTTGGGGCGTGACAGTTTTTATACTTGCTTTTGTTTTCAGGAGTAACATTTTGCGGAAGAATCTGCTAACATTTGGTTTGGTTGTTAAATGGCCACTCATAGGAAGCAATGTTGGTTAAATGTCCACATTGTGAGCCCGGTTTATGAGTTCGGGGTGTGACGGTTTTTATACTTGCTTTTGTTTACAGGAATAACATGTCGTGGAAGAGTCTACTAACACTATTTAATAGAAATTCTAATACTAACATGTAATTTGGTTGTTATTGAAACATGTAGCTTTTAATCCCACCACAGCTTGTTTGTGTATTTTGTGTGGATTGAGAGACATGAGACATTTAAATTCTACCAGTAATATCTAATTAGCTCAGTTTTTATACTTGCTTTTGTTTACAGGAGTAACATGGCGTGGAAGAATCTACTAACTATATTTAATGGAAATTCTAATGCTAACATCTAATTGTGTTGTTTTTAACACGTGCAGTTCTTAATTCGACCACAGCTTGTTTGTGTGTTTTGTGGGGATTGAGAGACGTGGGCGATCTGAATTCTACTACTAATATCTAATTAGCTTTGTTTTTGTGAGGCCATTGGCTCACTATATGTTTGGGTCTATGTGGGCCACTCTTAGGGAGCAATGTTGGTTAGATGTCCACATTTGCAGGCAATGATGGTTTAATGTCCACATTATGACCCCGGTTTCTGAGTTTGGGGCGTGACGGTTTTTACACTTGCTTTTGCTTTCAAGAGTAACGTATCGTGGAAGAATCTACCAACGCTATTTAATAGAAATTCCAATACTAACATCTACTTTGGTTGTTAAATGGCCACTACTAGGGGGCAATGTTGGTTAGATGTCCACATTGCTATTTAATAGAAATTGCAATACTAACATCTACTTTGGTTGTTAAATGGCCACTACTAGGGAGCAATGTTGGTTAGATGTCCACATTGATGGGCAATGATGGTTAAATGTCCACATTGTGAGCCCGGTTTCCGAGTTTGGGGCGTGACAACCTTTTAACTTGCTTTTGCTTTCAGGAGTAACATGTTGCGGAAGAATCTACGAACCCTATTTTATAGAAATTCTAATACTAACATCTAATTCGGTTGATAAACGGCCACTCCTAGGGAGTAATGGTGGTTAGATGAAAACATTAATGGGCAATGATGGTTAAATGTCCACATTGTGAGCCCGGTTTCCGAGTTTGGGGCGTGACAGTTTTCAAACTTGCTTTTGTTTTCAGGAGTAACATGTCGCTGAAGAATCTACTAACGCAATTTATAGAAATTCTAAAACTAACATCTAGTTTGGTTGTTAAATGGCCACTCCTAGGGAGCAATGTTGGTTAGATGTCCACATTGATGGGCAATGATGGTTAAATGTCCACATTGTGAGCCCGGTTTCTGAGTTTGAGGTGTGACAATTTTTATGCTTATTTTTTTTTTTCAGGAGCAGCATTTCGTGGAAGAATCTGCTAACGCTTTTTAATAGAAATTCCAATACTAACATATAGTTTTGTTGTTAAATGGCCACTCATAGGGAGCAATGTTGGTTAGATGTCCACATTGATGGGCAATGATGGTTAAATGTCCACATTTTGAGCCCGGTTTCCAAGTTTGGGGCGTGGCAGTTTTTATACTAGCTTTTGTTTTCAGGAGTAACATTTCGCGGAAGAATCTACTAACATTTGGTTTGGTTGTTAAATGGTCATTCATAGGGAGGAATGTTGGTTAAATGTCTACATTGATGGGCAATGATGGTTAAATGTCCACATTGTGAGCCCGGTTTATGAGTTCGGGGCGTGACAGTTTTTATACCTGCTTTTTACTAACTATATTTAATGGAAATTCTAACGCTAACATCTAATTGTGTTGTTTCTAACACGTGCAGTTCTTAATTCGACCACAGCTTGTTTGTGTGTTTTGTGGGGATTGAGAGACGTGGGCGATCTGAATTCTACTACTAATATCTAATTAGCTTTATTTTTGTGAGGCTATTGGCTCACTATATGTTTGGGTCTATGTGGGCCACTCTTAGGGAGCAATGTTGGTTAGATGTCCACATTTGCAGGCAATAATGGTTTAATGTCCACATTATGACCCCGGTTTCTGAGTTTGGGGCGTGACGGTTTTTACACTTGCTTTTGTTTTCAGGAGTAACATATCGTGGAAGAATTTACTAACGCTATTTAAAAGAAATTCCAATACTAACATCTACTTTGGTTGTTAAATGGCCACTGCTAGGGAGCAATGTTGGTTAGATGTCCACATTGCTATTTAATAGAAATTCCAATACTAACATCTACTTTGGTTGTTAAATGGCCACTACTAGGGAGCAATGTTGGTTAGATGTCCACATTGATGGGCAATGATGGTTAAATGTCCACATTGTGAGCCCGGTTTTCGAGTTTGGGGCGTGACAACCTTTTAACTTGCTTTTGCTTTCAGGAGTAACATGTTGCGGAAGAATCTACTAACCCTATTTTATGGAAATTCTGACACTAACATCTAATTCGGTTGATAAATGGTCACTCCTAGGGAGTAATGTTGGTTAGATGTCCACATTGTGAGCCCGGCCACTCCTAGGGAGTAATGATGGTTAAATGTCCACATTGTGAGCCCGGTTTCTGAGTTTAAGGCATGACAGTTTTTATACTTGCTTTTGTTTTCAGGAGTAACATGTCGCGGAAGAATCTACTAACGCTATTTAATAGAAATTCTAATACTAACATCTAGTTTGGTTGTTAAATGGCCACTCCTAGGGAGCAATGTTGGTTAGATGTCCACATTGATGGGCAATGATGGTTAAATGTCCACATTGTGAGCCCGGTTTCCGAGTTTGGTGTGTGACAATTTTTATACTTATTTTTGTTTTCAGGAGTAACATGTCGCGGAAGAATCTACTAGTGCTATTTAATAGAAATTCTAATACTAACTTCTAATTTGGTTGTTAAATGGTCACTCCTAGGGAACAATGTTGGTTAGATGTCCACATTGATGGGCAATGATGGTTAAATGTCCACATTATGAGCCCGGTTTCCAAGTTTGGGGCGTGACAGTTTTTATACTAGCTTTTGTTTCCAGGAGTAACATTTCGCGGAAGAATCTACTAACATTTGGTTTGGTTGTTAAATGGTCATTCATAGGGAGGAATGTTGGTTAAATGTCTACATTGATGGGCAATGATGGTTAAATGTCCACATTGTGAGCCCGGTTGATGAGTTCGGGGCGTGACAGTTTTTATACCTGCTTTTGTTTACAGGAATAACACGTGGCGGAAGAATCTACTTACACTATTTAATAGAAATTCTAATACTAACATGTAATTTGGTTGTTATTGAAACATGCAGCTTTTAAGCCGACCACAGCTTGTTATACTTGCTTTTGTTTACAGGAGTAACATGGCGTGGAAGAATCTACTAACTATATTTAATGGAAATTCTAATGCTAACATCTAATTGTGTTGTTTTTAACACGTGCAGTTCTTAATTCGACCACAGCTTGTTTGTGTGTTTTGTGGGGATTGAGAGACGTGGGCGATCTGAATTCTACTACTAATATCTAATTAGCTTTATTTTTGTGAGGCTATTGGCTCACTATATGTTTGGGTCTATGTGGGCCACTCTTAGGGAGCAATGTTGGTTAGATGTCCACATTTGTAGGCAATGATGGTTTAATGTCCACATTATGACCCCGGTTTCTGAGTTTGGGGCGTGACGGTTTTTACACTTGCTTTTGCTTTCAGGAGTAACATATCGTGGAAGAATCTACCAACGCTATTTAAAAGAAATTCCAATACTAACATCTACTTTGGTTGTTAAATGGCCACTACTAGGGGGCAATGTTGGTTAGATGTCCACATTGCTATTTAATAGAAATTCCAATACTAACATCTACTTTGGTTGTTAAATGGCCACTACTAGGGAGCAATGTTGGTTAGATGTCCACATTGATGGGCAATGATGGTTAAATGTCCACATTGTGAGCCCGGTTTTCGAGTTTGGGGCGTGACAACCTTTTAACTTGCTTTTGCTTTCAGGAGTAACATGTTGCGGAAGAATCTACGAACCCTATTTTATAGAAATTCTAATACTAACATCTAATTCGGTTGATAAACGACCACTCCTAGGGAGTAATGGTGGTTAGATGAAAACATTAATGGGCAATGATGGTTAAATGTCCACATTGTGAGCCCGGTTTCTGAGTTTGTGGCATGACAGTTTTCATACTTGCTTTTGTTTTCAGGAGTAACATGTCGCTGAAGAATCTACTAACGCAATTTATAGAAATTCTAAAACTAACATCTAGTTTGGTTGTTAAATGGCCACTCCTAGGGAGCAATGTTGGTTAGATGTCCACATTGATGGGCAATGATGGTTAAATGTCCACATTGTGAGCCCGGTTTCTGAGTTTGAGGTGTGACAATTTTTATGCTAATTCTTTTTCAGGGGTAACATTTCGGGGCAGAATCTTCTAACGCTTTTTTATAGAAATTCTAATACTAACATATAGTTTTGTTGTTAAATGGCCACTCATAGGGAGCAATGTTGGTTAGATGTCCACATTGATGGGCAATGATGGTTAAATGTCCACATTTTGAGCCCGGTTTCCAAGTTTGGGGCGTGGCAGTTTTTATACTAGCTTTTGTTTTCAGGAGTAACATTTCGCGGAAGAATCTACTAACATTTGGTTTGGTTGTTAAATGGTCATTCATAGGGAGGAATGTTGGTTAAATGTCTACATTGATGGGCAATGATGGTTAAATGTCCACATTGTGAGCCCCATTTAAATTCTACTAGTAATATCTAATTAGCTTTGTTTTTATACTTGCTTTTGTTTACAGGAGTAACATGGCGTGGAATAATTTACTAACTATATTTAATGGAAATTCTAATGCTAACATCTAATTGTGTTGTTTTTAATACGTACAGTTTTTAATTCGACCACAGCTTGTTTGTGCATTTTGTGGGGATTGAGAGACATGAATCATCTAAATTCTATTACTAATATCTAATTAGCTTAGTTTTTGTGAGGCCATAGGCTCACTATATGTTTGGGTCTATGTGGGCCACTCTTAGGGAGCAATGTTGGTTAGATGTCCACATTTGTAGGCAATGATGATTTAATGTCCACATTATGACCCCGGTTTCCGAGTTTGGGGCGTGACAGTTTTTACACTTGCTTTTGTTTTCAAGAGTAACATGTCATGGATGAATCTGCTAACGCTATTTAATAGAAATTCCAATACTAACATTTACTTTGGTTGTTAAATGGCCACTACTAGGGAGCAATGTTGGTTAGATGTTCACATTGCTATTTATTAGAAATTCCAATACTAACATCTACTTTGGTTCTTAAATGGCCACTACTAGGGAGTAATGTTGGTTAGATGTCCACATTAATGGGCAATGATGGTTAAATGTCCACATTGTGAGCCCAGTTTTCGAGTTTGGGGCGTGACAACCTTTTAACTTGCTTTTGCTTTCAGGAGTAACATGTTGCGGAAGAATCTACGAACCCTATTTTATAGAAATTCTAATACTAACATCTAATTCGGTTGATAAACGACCACTCCTAGGGAGTAATGGTGGTTAGATGAAAACATTAATGGGCAATGATGGTTAAATGTCCACATTGTGAGCCCGGTTTCCGAGTTTGGGGCGTGACAGTTTTCATACTTGCTTTTGTTTTCAGGAGTAACATGTCGCTGAAGAATCTACTAACGCAATTTATAGAAATTCTAAAACTAACATCTAGTTTGGTTGTTAAATGGCCACTCCTAGGGAGCAATGTTGGTTAGATGTCCACATTGATGGGCAATGATGGTTAAATGTCCACATTGTGAGCCCAGTTTCCGAGTTTGGGGCGTGACAGTTTTTATAATTGTTTTTTTTAATGAGCATCATTTCGTGGAAGAATCTGCTAACGCTTTTTAATAGAAATTCCAATACTAACATATAGTTTTGTTGTTAAATGGCCACTCATAGGGAGCAATGTTGGTTAGATGTCCACATTGATGGGCAATGATGGTTAAATGTCCACATTATGAGCCCGGTTTCCAAGTTTGGGGCGTGACAGTTTTTATACTAGCTTTTGTTTCAGGAGTAACATTTCGCGGAAGAATCTACTAACATTTGGTTTGGTTGTTAAATGGTCATTCATAGGGAGGAACGTTGGTTAAATGTCTACATTGATGGGCAATGATGGTTAAATGTCCACATTGTGAGCCCGGTTTATGAGTTCGGGGCGTGACAGTTTTTATTTTGTTGGGATTGAGAGACACGAGACATTTAAATTCTTATAGTATTATCTATTTAGCTTAGTTTTTACACTTGCGTGTGTTTTCGGGAGTAACAAGGCGTGGAAGAATCTACTAACTATATTTAATGGAAAGTCTAATGCTAACATCTAATTGTGTTGTTTTCAACACGTGCACTTTTTAATTCGACCACAGCTTGTCTGTGTGTTTTGTGGGGATTGAGAAGCATGAACCATCTAAATTCTACTACTAATATCTAATTAGCTTAGTTTTTGTGAGGACATGGGCTTACTATATGTTTGGCTCTATCTGGGCCACTCCTAGGGAGCAATGTTGCTTAGATGTCCACATTTGCAGGCAATGATGGTTAAATGTCCACATTATGACCCCGGTTTCCAAGTTTGGGGCGTGACGGTTTTTACACTTGCTTTTGCTTTCAAGAGTAACATATCGTGGAAGAATCTACCAACGCTATTTAATAGAAATTCCAATACTAACATCTACTTTGGTTGTTAAATGGCCACTACTAGGGGGCAATGTTGGTTAGATGTCCACATTGCTATTTAATAGAAATTCCAATACTAACATCTACTTTGGTTGTTAAATGGCCACTACTAGGGAGCAATGTTGGTTAGATGTCCACATTGATGGGCAATGATGGTTAAATGTCCACATTGTGAGCCCGGTTTCCGAGTTTGGTGCGTGACAACCTTTTAACTTGCTTTTGCTATCAGGAGTAACATGTTGCGGAAGAATCTACGAACCCTATTTTATAGAAATTCTAATACTAACATCTAATTCGGTTGATAAACGGCCATTCCTAAGGAGTAATGGTGGTTAGATGAAAACATTAATGGGCAATGATGGTTAAATGTCCACATTGTGAGCCCGGTTTTCGAGTTTGTGGCGTGACAGTTTTCATACTTGCTTTTGTTTTCAGGAGTAACATGTCGCTGAAGAATCTACTAACGCAATTTATAGAAATTCTAAAACTAACATCTAGTTTGGTTGTTAAATGGCCACTCCTAGGGAGCAATGTTGGTTAGATGTCCACATTGATGGGCAATGATGGTTAAATGTCCACATTGTGAGCCCGGTTTCTGAGTTTGAGGTGTGACAATTTTTATGCTTATTTTTTTTTTCAGTAGTAACATTTCGTGGAAGAATCTACTAACGCTTTTTAATAGAAATTCTAATACTAACATATAGTTTTGTTGTTAAATGGCCACTCATAGGGAGCAATGTTGGTTAGATGTCCACATTGATGGGCAATGATGGTTAAATGTCCACATTATGAGCCCGGTTTCCAAGTTTGGGGCGTGGCAGTTTTTATACTAGCTTTTGTTTCAGGAGTAACATTTCGCGGAAGAATCTACTAACATTTGGTTTGGTTGTTAAATGGTCATTCATAGGGAGGAATGTTGGTTAAATGTCTACATTGATGGGCAATGATGGTTAAATGTCCACATTGTGAGCCCGGTTTCCGAGTTTGGGGCGTGATTTTTGTACCTGCTTTTGTTTACAGGAATAACATGTCGCGGAAGAATCTACTTACACTATTTAATAGAAATTCTAATACTAACATGTAATTTGGTTGTTATTGAAACGTGTAGCTTTTAAGGCGACCACAGCTTGTTTGTGTATTTTGTGTGGATTGAGAGACATGAGACATTTAAATTCTACCAGTAATATCTAATTAGCTCAGTTTTTATACTTGCTTTTGTTTACAGGAGTAACATGGCGTGGAAGAATCTACTAACTATATTTAATGGAAATTCTAATGCTAACATCTAATTGTGTTGTTTTTAACACGTGCAGTTCTTAATTCGACCACAGCTTGTTTGTGTGTTTTGTGGGGATTGAGAGACGTGGGCGATCTGAATTCTACTACTAATATCTAATTAGCTTTATTTTTGTGAGGCTATTGGCTCACTATATGTTTGGGTCTATGTGGGCCACTCTTAGGGAGCAATGTTGGTTAGATGTCCACATTTGCAGGCAATAATGGTTTAATGTCCACATTATGACCCCGGTTTCTGAGTTTGGGGCGTGACGGTTTTTACACTTGCTTTTGCTTTCAAGAGTAACATATCGTGGAAGAATCTACCAACGCTATTTAAAAGAAATTCCAATACTAACATCTACTTTGGTTGTTAAATGGCCACTACTAGGGGGCAATGTTGGTTAGATGTCCACATTGCTATTTAATAGAAATTCCAATACTAACATCTACTTTGGTTGTTAAATGGCCACTACTAGGGAGCAATGTTGGTTAGATGTCCACATTGATGGGCAATGATGGTTAAATGTCCACATTGTGAGCCCGGTTTCTGAGTTTTGCGGCGTGATAGTTTTTATATTTGTTTTTTTTTTCAGGAGTAACATGTTGCGGAAGAATCTACGAACCCTATTTTATAGAAATTCTAATACTAACATCTAATTCGGTTGATAAACGACCACTCCTAGGGAGTAATGGTGGTTAGATGAAAACATTAATGGGCAATGATGGTTAAATGTCCACATTGTGAGCCCGGTTTTCGAGTTTGGGGCGTGACAGTTTTTATACTTGCTTTTGTTTTCAGGAGTAACATGTCGCTGAAGAATCTACTAACGCAATTTATAGAAATTCTAAAACTAACATCTAGTTTGGTTGTTAAATGGCCACTCCTAGGGAGCAATGTTGGTTAGATGTCCACATTGATGGGCAATGATGGTTAAATGTCCACATTGTGAGCCCGGTTTCTGAGTTTGAGGTGTGACAATACTTATTTTTTTTCAGGAGTAACATTTCGTGGAAGAATCTACTAACGCTTTTTAATAGAAATTCTAAGACTAACATATAGTTTTGTTGTTAAATGGCCACTTATAGGGAGCAATGTTGGTTAGATGTCCACATTGATGGGCAATGATGGTTAAATGTCCACATTATGAGCCCGGTTTCCAAGTTTGGGGCGTGGCGGTTTTTATACTAGCTTTTGTTTTCAGGAGTAACATTTCGCGGAAGAATCTACTAACATTTGGTTTGGTTGTTAAATGGTCATTCATAGGGAGGAATGTTGGTTAAATGTCTACATTGATGGGCAATGATGGTTAAATGTCCACATTGTGAGCCCGGTTTATGAGTTCGGGGCGTGACGGTTTTTACACTTGCTTTTGCTTTCAAGAGTAACATATCGTGGAAGAATCTACCAACGCTATTTAAAAGAAATTCTAATATTAAATGAAATTCTAATACTAACATCTAATTTGTTTGTTAAATGGCCTCCTTGGGAGCAATGTTTGTTTGATGTCCACATTGTGATGGGCATGATGGTTAAATGTCCACATTGAGGGATCGAAGTTCTACTACTAATATCTAATTAGCTTTATTTTTGTGAGGCTATTGGCTCACTATATGTTTGGGTCTATGTGGGCCACTCTTAGGGAGCAATGTTGGTTAGATGTCCACATTTGCAGGCAATAATGGTTTAATGTCCACATTATGACCCCGGTTTCTGAGTTTGGGGCGTGACGGTTTTTACACTTGCTTTTGCTTTCAGGAGTAACATATCGTGGAAGAATCTACCAACGCTATTTAAAAGAAATTCCAATACTAACATCTACTTTGGTTGTTAAATGGCCACTACTAGGGGGCAATGTTGGTTAGATGTCCACATTGCTATTTAATAGAAATTGTAATAGTAACATCTATTTTGGTTGTTGAATGGCCCCTCCTAGGTAGCAATGTTGGTTAGATGTCCACATTGATGGGCAATGATGGTTAAATGTCCACATTGTGAGCCCGGTTTCCGAGTTTGGGGCGTGACAACCTTTTAACTTGCTTTTGCTTTCAGGAGTAACATGTTGCGGAAGAATCTACGAACCCTATTTTATAGAAATTCTAATACTAACATCTAATTCGGTTGATAAACGGCCACTCCGAGGGAGTAATGGTGGTTAGATGAAAACATTAATGGGCAATGATGGTTAAATGTCCACATTGTGAGCCCGGTTTCCGAGTTTGGGGCGTGACAGTTTTCATACTTGCTTTTGTTTTCAGGAGTAACATGTCGCTGAAGAATCTACTAACGCAATTTATAGAAATTCTAAAACTAACATCTAGTTTGGTTGTTAAATGGCCACTCCTAGGGAGCAATGTTGGTTAGATGTCCACATTGATGGGCAATGATGGTTAAATGTCCACATTGTGAGCCCGGTTTCTGAGTTTGAGGTGTGACAATTTTTATGCTTATTTTTTTTTTCAGGAGCAGCATTTCGTGGAAGAATCTACTGACGCTTTTTAATAGAAATTCCAATACTAACATATAGTTTTGTTGTTAAATGGCCACTCATAGGGAGCAATGTTGGTTAGATGTCCACATTGATGGGCAATGATGGTTAAATGTCCACATTATGAGCCCGGTTTCCAAGTTTGGGGCGTGGCAGTTTTTATACTAGCTTTTGTTTTCAGGAGTAACATTTCGCGGAAGAATCTACTAACATTTGGTTTGGTTGTTAAATGGTCATTCATAGGGAGGAATGTTGGTTAAATGTCTACATTGATGGGCAATGCTGGTTAAATGTCCACATTGTGAGCCCGGTTTATGAGTTTGGTTGTTAAATGGCTCTCCTTGGAAGCAATGTTGGTTAGATGTCTACATTGATGGGAATGTATTTTGTGGGGATTGAGAGACACGAGACATTTAAATTCTACTAGTAATATCTAATTAGCTTAGTTTTTATACTTGCTTTTGTTTACAGGAGTAACATGGCGTGGAAGAATCTACTAACTATATTTAATGGAAATTCTAATGCTAACATCTAATTATGTTGTTTTTAACACATGCAGTTCTTAATTCGACCACAGCTTGTTTGTGTGTTTTGTGGGGATTGAGAGACATGAGCCATCTAAATTCTACTACTAATATCTAATTAGCTTTATTTTTGTGAGGCTATTGGCTCACTATATGTTTGGGTCTATGTGGGCCACTCTTAGGGAGCAATGTTGGTTAGATGTCCACATTTGCAGGCAATAATGGTTTAATGTCCACATTATGACCCCGGTTTCTGAGTTTGGGGCGTGACGGTTTTTACACTTGCTTTTGCTTTCAAGAGTAACATATCGTGGAAGAATCTACCAACGCTATTTAAAAGAAATTCCAATACTAACATCTACTTTGGTTGTTAAATGGCCACTACTAGGGGGCAATGTTGGTTAGATGTCCACATTGCTATTTAATAGAAATTCCAATACTAACATCTACTTTGGTTGTTAAATGGCCACTACTAGGGAGCAATGTTGGTTAGATGTCCACATTGATGGGCAATGATGGTTAAATGTCCACATTGTGAGCCCGGTTTCCGAGTTTGGGGCGTGACAACCTTTTAACTTGCTTTTGCTTTCAGGAGTAACATGTTGCGGAAGAATCTACTAACCCTATTTTATGGAAATTCTGACACTAACATCTAATTCGGTTGATAAATGGCCACTCCTAGGGAGTAATGATGGTTAGATGTCCACATTGATAGGCAATGATGGTTAAATGTCCACATTGTGAGCCTGGTTTCCGAGTATGGGGCGGGTCAGTTTTTATACTTGCTTTATTTTCAGGAGTAACATGGCGTGGAAGTATCTACTAACGCAATTTAAATATAAATTTTAATAGTAGCATTTAGTTTGGTTGTTAAATGGCAACTCCTAGGGAGCAATGTTGGTTAGATGTCCACATTGATGGGCAATGATGGTTAAATGTCCACATTGTGAGCCCGGTTTCTGAGTTTGAGGTGTGGCAATTTTTATGCTTATTTTTTTTTTCAGGAGTAACATTTCGTGGAAGAATCTACTAACGCTTTTTAATAGAAATTCTAAGACTAACATATAGTTTTGTTGTTAAATAGCAACTCCTAGGGAGCAATGTTAGTTAGATGTCCACATTGATGGGCAATGATGGTTAAATGTCCACATTGAGAGCCTGGTTTTCGAGTTCAGGGTGTGACTGTTTTTATACTTTTGTTTTTAGGAGTACCATGTCGTGGAAGTATTTACTAACGCTATTTAATAGAAATTATATTACTAATATCTAGTTTAGTTGTTAAATGGCTACTCTTATGGGCAATGTTGGTTAGATGTATACATTGGTGGGCTATGATGGTTAAATGTCTACATTGTGAGCCCGGTTTCCGAGTTTGGGGCGTGACAGTTTTTATACTTGCTTTTGTTTTCAAGAGTAACATGTCGAGGAAGAATCTGCTAATGCTACATTGATGGGCAATGATGGTTAAATGTCCACATTGTGAGCCCGGTTTATGAGTTCGGGGCGTGACGGTTTTTGTACCTGCTTTTGTTTACAGGAATAACATGTCGCGGAAGAATCTACTTACACTATTTAATAGAAATTCTAATACTAACATGTAATTTGGTTGTTATTGAAACATGTAGCTTTTAAGCCGACCACAGCTTGTTTGTGTATTTTGTGTGGATTGAGAGACATGAGACATTTAAATTCTACCAGTAATATCTAATTAGCTCAGTTTTTATACTTGCTTTTGTTTACAGGAGTAACATGGCGTGGAAGAATCTACTAACTATATTTAATGGAAATTCTAATGCTAACATCTAATTGTGTTGTTTTTAACACGTGCAGTTCTTAATTCGACCACAGCTTGTTTGTGTGTTTTGTGGGGATTGAGAGACGTGGGCGATCTGAATTCTACTACTAATATCTAATTAGCTTTGTTTTTGTGAGGCCATTGGCTCACTATATGTTTGGGTCTATGTGGGCCACTCTTAGGGAGCAATGTTGGTTAGATGTCCACATTTGAAGGCAATAATGGTTTAATGTCCACATTATGACCCCGGTTTCTGAGTTTGGGGCGTGACGGTTTTTACACTTGCTTTTGCTTTCAAGAGTAACATATCGTGGAAGAATCTACCAACGCTATTTAAAAGAAATTCCAATACTAACATCTACTTTGGTTGTTAAATGGCCACTACTAGGGGGCAATGTTGGTTAGATGTCCACATTGCTATTTAATAGAAATTCCAATACTAACATCTACTTTGGTTGTTAAATGGCCACTACTAGGGAGCAATGTTGGTTAGATGTCCACATTGATGGGCAATGATGGTTAAATGTCCACATTGTGAGCCCGGTTTCCGAGTTTGGGGCGTGACAACCTTTTAACTTGCTTTTGCTTTCAGGAGTAACATGTTGCGGAAGAATCTACTAACCCTATTTTATGGAAATTCTGACACTAACATCTAATTCGGTTGATAAATGGCCACTCCTAGGGAGTAATGGTGGTTAGATGAAAACATTAATGGGCAATGATGGTTAAATGTCCACATTGTGAGCCCGGTTTCTGAGTTTGTGGCATGACAGTTTTCATACTTGCTTTTGTTTTCAGGAGTAACATGTCGCTGAAGAATCTACTAACGCAATTTATAGAAATTCTAAAACTAACATCTAGTTTGGTTGTTAAATGGCCACTCCTAGGGAGCAATGTTGGTTAGATGTCCACATTGATGGGCAATGATGGTTAAATGTCCACATTGTGAGCCCGGTTTCTGAGTTTGAGGTGTGACAATTTTTATGCTTATTTTTTTTTCAGGGGTAACATTTCGTGGAAGAATCTACTAACGCTTTTTAATAGAAATTCCAATACTAACATATAGTTTTGTTGTTAAATGGCCACTCATAGGGAGCAATGTTGGTTAGATGTCCACATTGATGGGCAATGATGGTTAAATGTCCACATTTTGAGCCCGGTTTCCAAGTTTGGGGCGTGGCAGTTTTTATACTAGCTTTTGTTTTCAGGAGTAACATTTCGCGGAAGAATCTACTAACATTTGGTTTGGTTGTTAAATGGTCATTCATAGGGAGGAATGTTGGTTAAATGTCTACATTGATGGGCAATGATGGTTAAATGTCCACATTGTGAGCCCGGTTTATGAGTTCGGGGCGTGACAGTTTTTATACCTACTTTTGTTTACAGGTAACACGTGGCGGCCGACCACAGCTTGTTTGTGTATTTTGTGTGGATTGAGAGACATGAGACATTTAAATTCTACCAGTAATATCTAATTAGCTCAGTTTTTATACTTGCTTTTGTTTACAGGAGTAACATGGCGTGGAAGAATCTACTAACTATATTTAATGGAAATTCTAATGCTAACATCTAATTGTGTTGTTTTTAACACGTGCAGTTCTTAATTCGACCACAGCTTGTTTGTGTGTTTTGTGGGGATTGAGAGACGTGGGCGATCTGAATTCTACTACTAATATCTAATTAGCTTTATTTTTGTGAGGCTATTGGCTCACTATATGTTTGGGTCTATGTGGGCCACTCTTAGGGAGCAATGTTGGTTAGATGTCCACATTTGCAGGCAATAATGGTTTAATGTCCACATTATGACCCCGGTTTCTGAGTTTGGGGCGTGACGGTTTTTACACTTGCTTTTGCTTTCAAGAGTAACATATCGTGGAAGAATCTACCAACGCTATTTAAAAGAAATTCCAATACTAACATCTACTTTGGTTGTTAAATGGCCACTACTAGGGGGCAATGTTGGTTAGATGTCCACATTGCTATTTAATAGAAATTCCAATACTAACATCTACTTTGGTTGTTAAATGGCCACTACTAGGGAGCAATGTTGGTTAGATGTCCACATTGATGGGCAATGATGGTTAAATGTCCACATTGTGAGCCGGTTTCGAGTTTGGGCGTGACAACCTTTTAACTTGCTTTTGCTTTCAGGAGTAACATGTTGCGGAAGAATCTACGAACCCTATTTTATAGAAATTCTAATACTAACATCTAATTCGGTTGATAAACGGCCATTCCTAAGGAGTAATGGTGGTTAGATGAAAACATTAATGGGCAATGATGGTTAAATGTCCACATTGTGAACCCAGTTTCCGAGTTTGGGCGTGACAGTTTTTATACTTGCTTTTGTTGTCAGAAGTAACATCTCGCAGAAGAATCTACTAACGCTATTTAATAAAAATTCTAATACTAACATCTAGTTTGGTTGTTAAATGGCCACTCCTAGGGAGCAATGTTGGTTAGATGTCCACATTGATGGGCAATGATGGTTAAATGTCCACATTGTGAGCCCGGTTTCTGAGTTTGAGGTGTGACAATTTTTATGCTTATTTTTTTTTCAGGGGTAACATTTCGTGGAAGAATCTACTAACGCTTTTTAATAGAAATTCTAATACTAACATATAGTTTTGTTGTTAAATGGCCACTCATAGGGAGCAATGTTGGTTAGATGTCCACATTGATGGGCAATGATGGTTAAATGTCCACATTATGAGCCCGGTTTCCAAGTTTGGGGCGTGGCGGTTTTTATACTAGCTTTTGTTTTCAGGAGTAACATTTCGCGGAAGAATCTACTAACATTTGGTTTGGTTGTTAAATGGTTATTCATAGGGAGGAATGTTGGTTAAATGTCTACATTGATGGGCAATGATGGTTAAATGTCCACATTGTGAGCCCGATTCGGGGCGTGACAGTTTTTATACCTGCTTTTGTTTACAGGAATAACATGTCGCGGAAGAATCTACTTACACTATTTAATAGAAATTCTAATACTAACATGTAATTTGGTTGTTATTGCTTTTAAGCCGACCACAGCTTGTTTGTGTATTTTGTGTGGATTGAGAGACATGAGACATTTAAATTCTACCAGTAATATCTAATTAGCTCAGTTTTTATACTTGCTTTTGTTTACAGGAGTAACATGGCGTGGAAGAATCTACTAACTATATTTAATGGAAATTCTAATGCTAACATCTAATTGTGTTGTTTTTAACACGTGCAGTTCTTAATTCGACCACAGCTTGTTTGTGTGTTTTGTGGGGATTGAGAGACGTGGGCGATCTGAATTCTACTACTAATATCTAATTAGCTTTATTTTTGTGAGGCTATTGGCTCACTATATGTTTGGGTCTATGTGGGCCACTCTTAGGGAGCAATGTTGGTTAGATGTCCACATTTGCAGGTAATGATGGTTTAATGTCCACATTATGACCCCGGTTTCTGAGTTTGGGGCGTGACGGTTTTTACACTTGCTTTTGCTTTCAAGAGTAACATATCGTGGAAGAATCTACCAACGCTATTTAAAAGAAATTCCAATACTAACATCTACTTTGGTTGTTAAATGGCCACTACTAGGGGGCAATGTTGGTTAGATGTCCACATTGCTATTTAATAGAAATTCTCATACTAACATCTATTTTAGTTGTTAAATGGCCACTCTTAGAGAGCAATGTTGGTTAGATGTCCACATTGATGGGCAATGATGGTTAAATGTCCACATTGTGAGCCCGGTTTCCGAGTTTGGGGCGTGACAACCCTTTAACTTGCTTTTGCTTTCAGGAGTAACAAGTTGCGGAAGAATCTACTAACCCTATTTTATAGAAATTCTAATACTAACATCTAATTCGGTTGATAAATGGCCACTCCTAGGGAGTAATGATGGTTAGATGAAAACATTAATGGGCAATGATGGTTAAATGTCCACATTGTGAGCCCATTTCCAAGTTTGGGGTGTGACAGTTTTTATACTTATTTTTGTTTTCAGGTGTAACATATCACGGAAGAATCTATTAACGCTATTCAATAGAAATTCTAATAATTACATCTAGTTTGGTTGTTAAATGGTCACTCCTAGCGTGCAATGTTGGTTAGATGTCCACATTGATGGTCAATGATGGTTAAATATCCACATTGTGAGCCCGATTTCCAAGTTTGAGGCGTGACAATTTTTATACTTGCTTTTGTTTTCTGGAGTAACATGTTGCGGAAGAATCTATTATTGTTATTTAGTAGAAATTCTATACTAACAATTAGTTTGGTTGTTAAATGGCCACTCCTAGGGAGCAATGTTGGTTAGATGTCGACATTGATGGGCAATGATGGTTAAATGTCCACATTGTAAGCCCGGTTTTCAAGTTTGGGACGTGACACTTTTTATACTTGCTTTTTTTTTTCAGGAGTAACATGTCGTGGAAGAATCGACTTGTGTTATTTAATAGAAATTCTAATACTAACATTTAGTTTGGTTGTTAAATGGCCACTCGTAGGGAGTAATGCTGGTTAGATATCCACATTGATGAGCAATGATGGTTAAATGTCTACATTGTGTGCCCGATTTTTGAGTTAGGGGCGTGACAATTTTTATACTTGCTTTTGTTCTCCTGAGTAACATGTCGGGGAAGAATTTACTAACGCTATTTAATAGAAATTCTAATACTAACATCTAATTTGGATGTTAAATGGCCAATCCTAAGAAGTAATGTTGGTTTAATGTCCACATTAATGGGGCAATGATAGTTAAATATCTACATTGTGAGCCTGGTTTTCGAGTTTGCGGTGTGACAGTTTTTATAATTTATTTTCAAGAGTAAGATATCGCAGAAGAATCTACTAATGCTATTTAATAAAAATTCTAATGCTAACATCTAGTTTGGTTGTTAAATGGCCACTTTTAGGGGGTAATGTTGGTTAGATGTCCACATTGATGGGCAATGATGGTTAAATGTCCACATTGTGATCTCGGTTTCCGAGTTTGGGGCGTGACAGTTTTTATACTTGCTTTTATTTTCAGGAGTAACATATCGCGGAAGAATCTACTAAAGAAATTTCAATACTAACATCTACTTTGGTTGTTAAATGGCCACTACTAGGGGGCAATGTTGGTTAGATGTCCACATTGCTATTTAATAGAAATTCTAATTCTAACATCTAGTTTGGTTGTTAAATGGTCACTCTTAGGGAGCAATGTTGGTTAGATGTCCACATTTATGGGCAATGATGGTTAAACGTCCACATTGTGAGCCTAGTTTTCGAGTTTGCGGCGTGACAATTTTTATACTTGCTTTTGTTTTCAGGAGTAACATGTCGCAGAAGAATCTATTAACGCTATTGAATAAAAATTTTGATACTAATATCTGGTTTGGCAGTTAAATGGCTTTTCCTAGGGAGCAAGTTGGTAAGATGTCCACATTGATGGGCAATGATGGTTAAATGTCCACATTGTGAGCCCGGTTTCCGAGTTTGGTACGTGATAGTTTTTATACTTGCTTTTGTTTTCAGGAGTAACATGTCGTGGAAGAATCTACTAACACTATTTAATAGAAATTCTCATAAAAATATCTATTTTGGTTGTTAAATGGCCACTCTTAGGGAGCAATGTTAGTTAGATATCCACATTGATGGGCAGTAATGGTTAAATGTCCACATTTTGAGCCCAGTTTTCGAGTTTGGGACATGAATGTTTTTATACTTGCTTTTGTTTTCTGGAATAACATGTCTTGAAAGAATCTACTACCACTACTTAATAGAAATTGTAGTAGTATCATCTAATTTGGTTGTTAAATGGTCACTCCTACGAAGTAATGTTAGTTAGATGTCCACATTGATGGGCAATGTTGGTTAAATGTCCACATTGTGAGCCCAGTTTCCAAGTTTGGGGCGTAACAATTTTTATAATTGTTTTTGTTTTCAGGAGTAACATATCGCGAAAGAATCTACGAACGCTATTTAACAGAAATTCTAATACTAACATCTAATTTAATTGTTAAATGGTCATTCCTAGGGAGCAATGTTGGTTAGATGTCCACATTGATGGGCAATGATGGTTAAATGTCCACATTGTGAGCCCGGTTTCCGAGTTTGGGGCATGACAGTTTTTATAATTGTTTTTGTTTTCAAGAGTAAGATATTGAGGAAGAATTTACTAACGCTATTTAATAGAAATTCTAATACTAACATCTAGTTTGGTTGTTAAATTGCCAGTCCTAGGGAGCAATGTTGGTTAGATGTCCACATTGATGGGCAATAATGGTTAAATGTCCACATTGTGAGCCCGGTTTCTGAGTTTGGTGCGTGATAGTTTTTATACTCGCTTTTGTTTTCAGGAGTAACATGTCGTGGAAGAATCTACTACTGCTATTTAATAGAAATTCTAATACTAACATATAGTTTGGTTGGTAAAAGGTCACTCCTAAGGAGCAATGTTGGTTAAATGTCCACATTGATGGGCAATGATGGTTAAATGTCCACATTGTGAGCCCGGTTTCCGAGTTTGGTGTGTGTGAGTTTTTATACTTGCTTTTGTTTTCAAGAGTAACATGGCGCGGAAGAATATACTAATGCTATTTAATAGAAATTCTCATACTAACATCTATTTTGGTTGTTAAATGGCCACTCTTAGGAAGCAATGTTGGTTACATGTCCACATTGATCGGCAATGATGGTTAAATGTCCACATTGTGAGCCCGGTTTCCGAGTTTGGGGCGTGACAGTTTTTATACTTGTTTTTGTTTTTAGGTGTTACATATCGCGGAGGAAATTACTAATGTTATTCAATAGAAATTCTAATACTAACATATAGTTGGGTTGTTAAATGGCTACTCCTAGGGGGCAATGTTGGTTAGATGTCCACATTGATGGGCAATGATGGTTAAATGTCCACATTGTGAGCCCGATTTCCGAGTTTGGTGCGTAATAGTTTTTATACTTGCTTTTGTTTTCTGGATTAACATGTTGCGGAAAAATCTACTAACGCTATTTAAGAGAAATCCTCACACTAACTTCTATTTTGGTTGTTAAATGGCCACTCTTAGGGAGCAATGTTGGTTAGATGTCCACATTGATGGGCAATGATGGTTAAATGTCCACATTGTGATCCCGGTTTCCAAGTTTGGGGCGAGACAGGTTTGATACTTGTTTTTGTTTTTAGGTGTAACATATCGCGGAAGAATTTACTAACACTATTCAATGTTGGTTAGATGTCCACATTGACAAGCAATGATGGTTAAATGTCCACATTTTGAGCCTGGTTTCCGAATTTGGGGCGTGACAGTTTTTATACTTGCTTTTGTTTTTAGGAATAACATGTCGTGGAAGTATCTACTAACGTTATTTAATAGAAATTGTAATACGAATTTTTAGTTTAGTTGTTAAATGGCCACTCCTAGGGAGCAATGTTGGTCAGTTGTCCACATTGATGGGCAATGATGGTTAAATGTCAACATTGTGATCCCAGTTTTCGATTTTGGGGCGTGACAGTTTTTATACTTACTTTTGTTTTCAGAATTAAATGTCGCGGAAGAATCTACTAACTCTATTTAATAGAAATTCTAATGCTAACATCTAATTTGGTTGTTATTGACACATGTAGTTTTTATTTCGACCATATATTGTTATTTTGTTTTGTGGGGACTGAGAGACACGAGTCATCTAATTTCTACTACTAATATCTAATTAGCTTAATTTTTATACATGGTTTTGTTTTTTAAAGTAACATGGCGCGGAAGAATCTACTAACGCTATTTAATGAAAAATTCTAATGCTTACATCTAATTGGGCTGTTCTTGACACATGTTGTTTTTAAGTAGAACCACAGCTTGTTTGTGTGTTTTGTGGGGATTAAGAGACATAAGCCATCTAAATTATACTACTAATATCTAATTAGCTTAGTTTTTGTGAGGCCATGGGCTCACTACATGTTTTGGCTCTTTGTGGGCCACTCCTAGGGAGCAATGTTGGTTAGATGTCTACATTGATGGGCATTAATGGTTAAATGTCTACATCGTGAGCCCGGTTTCCGAGTTTAGGGAGTGACAATTTGTATACTTGCTTTTGTTTTTTGGAGTAACATGTCGCGGAAGAATCTACTAACGCTATGTAATAGAAATTCTAATACTAACATCTAGTTTGGTTGTTAAATGGCCACTCCTAGGGAGCAATGTTGGTTAGATATCCACATTGATGGGCAATGATGGTTAAGTGTCCACATTGTGAGCCCGGTTTCTGAGTTTGAGGCGTGACAATTTTTATACTTGCTTTTCTTTTCAGGAGTAACATGTTGGGGAAGAATTTACTAACTTTATTTAATAGAAATTATAACACTAACATCTAGTTTGGTTGTTAAATGGCCACTCCTAGGGAGCAATGTTGATTAGATGTCCACATTAATGGACAATGATGCTTAAATGTCCATATTGTGAGCCTGATTTCCGAGTTTGGGGCGTGACAGTTTTTATACTTACTCTTGTTTTCAGGAGTAACATGTCGCAGAAGAATCTACTAAAGCTATTTAATCGAAATTCTAGTACTAACATCTAGTTTGGTTGTTAAATGGCCACTCCTAGGGAGCAATGTTGGTTAGATGTCCACATTGATGGGCAATGATGGTTAAATGTCCACATTGTGTGCCCGGTTTCCGAGTTTGGGGCATGACAGTTTTTATACTTGCTTTTGTTTTCAGGAGTAACATGTCGCGGAAGAATCTACTAACGCTATTTAATCGAAATTCTATTACTAACATCTAGTTTGGTTGTTAAATGGCAACTTCTAGGGAGCAATGTTGGTTAGATGTCTACATTGATGGGCAATGATGGTTAAATGTCAACATTGTAAGCCCGGTTTCTGAGTTTCGGGCTGACAGTTTTTATACTTGCTTTTGTTTTCAGGAGTAACATGTCGCGGAAGAATCTACTAACACTATTTAATCAAAATTCTAATAATAACATCTAATTTGCTTGTTAAATGGCCACTCCTAGGGAGCAATGTTGGTTAGATGTCCACATTGATAGGCAATGATGGTTAAATGTCCACATTGTGACCCCGGTTTCCGAGTTTGGGGCGTGACAATTCTTATATTTGCTTCTGTTTTCAGGTGTAACATGTCGCGGAAGAATCTACTAACGCTATTTAATAGAAATTCTAATACTAACATCTAGTTTGGTTGTTAAATGGCCACTCTTAGGGAGCTATGTTGGTTAGATGTCTACATTGATGGGCAATGATGGTTAAATGTCCACATTGTGAGCCCGGTTTCCGAGTATGGGGCATGATAGTTTTTATACTTGCTTTTGTTTTCAGGAGTAACATGTCGCGGAAGAATCTACTAACGTTTTTTAATAAAAATTTCAATACTAACATCTAATTTGGTTGTTATTGACACATGTAGTTTTTAATCCGACGACACATTGTTAGTTTGTTTTGTGAGGATTGAGAGACACGAGTCAACTAAATTCTACTACTAATATCTAAGTGACTTAGTTTTTATATATGGTTATGTTTTCAAGAGTGACATGGCGCGGAAGATTCTAATAACGCTAATTAATGGAAAATTCTAATACTAACATCTAATTTGGTTTTTCTTGACACATGCAGCTTTTAAATTGAACCACAGCTTGTTTGTTTGTTTTGTTGGGATTGAGAGACATGAGTCATTTAAATTCTACTACTAATAACTTATTAGCTTTGTTTTTGTGAGGCCATGGACTCACTATATGTTTTGCTCTATGTGGGCCACTCATAGGGAGCAATGTTGGTTAGATGTCCACATTAATGGGCAATGATGTTTAAATGTCCACATTATGAGCCCGGTTTTCGAGTTTGGGGCATGACAGTTTTTATATGTGCTTTTGTTTTCAGAAGTAACATATCGTGGAAGAATCCACTAACGCTATTTAATAGAAATTCCAATACTAACATCTAGTTTGGTATTTAAATTGCCACTACTAGGGAGCAATGTTGGTTAGTTGTCCACATTGATGGGCAATGATGGTTAAATGTCCATATTGTGAGCTTGGTTCCCGAGTTTAAGGGTGACAGTTTTTATACTTGCTTTTGTTTTCAGGAGTAACATGTCGCGGAAAAATCTACTAATGCTATTTAATAGAAATTCTAATACTAACATCTAGTTTGGTTGTTAAATGGCCATTCCTAGGGAGCAATGTTGATTAGATATCCTCATTAATGGGCAATGATGCTTAAATGTCCACATTGTGAGCCTGATTTCCGAGTTTGGGGTGTGACAGTTTTTATACTTACTCTTATTTTCAGGAGTAACATGTCGCGGAAGAATCTACTAAATCTATTTAATCGAAATTCTAGTACTAACATCTAGTTTGGTTGTTAAATGGCCACTCATAAGGAGCAATGTTGATTAGATGTCCACATTGATGGGCAATGATGGTTAAATGTCCACATTGTGTACCCGGTTTCCGAGTTTGGGGCATGACAGTTTTTATACTTGCTTTTGTTTTCAAGAGTAACATGTCGCGGAAGAATCTACTAACGCTATTTAATCGAAATTCTATTACTAACATCTAGTTTGGTTGTTAAATGGCAACTTCTAGGGAGCAATGTTGGTTAGATGTCTATATTGATAGGCATTGATGGTTAAATGTCCACATTGTGAGCTTGCTTTCCGAGTTTGGGGCGTGATAGTTTTTATACTTGCTACAAGACCTTAGATGTGCTCACCATGTTTTGTTCTCGAGGTTTGATCTGTTACTGTTTCTCATCTTTTATACATTAGTAGAAAGTTTCTATAACTCAAAGTTGTGGTTGTTGAAGTGGAAGATTGGTCCATTGGATGTGCCCCATATGGTTCGTGATCTACACTTTGCTGCAACACTTGATTGAAGGCTTGGCGGGCCCCAAACGACGACACCTACATCGACTTTCCTCCAACGCTCAGCAATGGAGCTGAAAATCACTAAAAATAGAGCAAGAAAAATATTCTGTAGTTACCTTCCTCAGCATTCATATTGAGGAACCATGCTCCAAATTGCAATTGCATTACTTTCAAGTTGGATTTGAAAAGAATCTATCTGTAATTTGAGGGCTACTTTCTCATCATGAATACTAGGAAATTGGGATTTCATTACAATTCCATTTTTGTCAAAGGTATTCTGTTTTGCCATTTGTATCTAAATGTGAATTCTTTTCTTGCTTTCTTTGTCATTTTGTCATTTTGTCAGTTCAAGTTTCAATTTCTAAAAAATCATCTTTTAGTTGATGTTTCATAATTACCTTGATTTAGCACCATTTATCCTGTTGAGATCTGTTTTTCCTTTCATCATGCTCAATGTATTTAGACTCAAACTGTCCATGTAAGGAACCTTTTGGAGAATTGAATTCCATCGTGGGGGGCAAAAGCTAATATTCCTGTAAGCTAAATCTCATCCTGTGCACCCTGTACTAATTTATCTTTACCTTTCATGGTTGCTTAAATGCTTTAGAATTAAGTTTGACAATCGGGCTTCTACACATGTTTGCATGTGTGGACACATTGGAAGTCATCACACAAATTATTTTAATCCTTGATGTGATGATCAGGTGTCATTTGATTTGGCATGGTACTATTTCTTTTGGATCTGGATCAAACTATTTGTCTTCTTGGTTTCTCTCAACAAATTGTGAAGAGAATAAAAAGCTTGTTAGTTTTTTTTTTGTAGGTTTTTATAATATATTTTTTTGATACATAAGTTTTTATAATATTAATGCTAACATATTGGCATGTGTGCATGTCTTCCTTTTTGGACATTTGAATCCTGTAATCGCCCCTGGGGCATTAATCATTCCATCATCACTTTATTTTCTCCTCAAGGTTTTGCTACTCTTTTCATCAACCTTTATCATTGTTTCCTTGATGAAGAAAATAAAATTTTTCATAAATGTTGGTTGAAAGAAAGGAGCTGAGTTTGTCACTCTTTTCATCAACCTTTATCATTGTTTCCGTGATGAAGAAAACAAATTTTTTCATAAATGTTGGTTGAAAGAAAGGAGCTGAGTTTGTCACTCTTTTCTTAATGTTGAAACATAGTTTTTCTCACTCATTTCATAAAGGAGGAGGACATGTTTTAGGGAGAG